>NW_027184373.1:0-84301 GCF_000393655.2 Nicotiana sylvestris
TAGGGTTTAAAACCCTAATACTGACTAAAGGAAAGAGTTCAGTTTAGGGTTTAACACCCTAATGCTGACTGAATGGAAAAAGTTCAGTTTAGGGTTTAAAACCCTAAAGCTGACTAAATGGAAAAAGTTCAGTTTAGGGTTTAAAACCCTAATGCTGACTAAATGAAAAGAATTCAGTTTAGGGTCTAAAACCCTATTGCTGACTAAAGGAAAAAGTTCAGTTTAGGGTTTAAAATCCTAATGCTGACTGAAGGAAAGAGTTCAGTTTAGGGTTTAAAACCCTATTGCTAACTAAAGGAAAAAGTTCAGTTTAGAGTTTAAAATCCTAATGCTGACTGAAGGAAAGAGTTCAGTTTAGGGTTTAAATCCCTAATACTGACTGAAGGAAAGAGTTCAGTTTAGAGTTTAAAACCCTAATGCTAACTGAATGGAAGAAGTTCAGTTTAGGGTTTAAAACCCTAATGCTGACTAAAGGAAAAGAGTTCACTTTAGGGTTTAAAACCCTAATGCTGACTAAAGGAAAAAGATCAGTTTAGGATTTAAAACCCTAATGTTGACTGAATGGAAAAAGTTCAGTTTAGAGTTTAAAACCCTAATGCTGACTGAAGGAAAGAGTTCAGTTTAGGGTTTAAAACCCTAATGCTGACTAAAGGAAAGAGTTCAGTTTAAGGTTTAAAATCCTAATGCTGACTGAATGGAAAAAGTTCAGTTTAGGGTTTAAACCCCTAATGCTGACTAAAGGAAAAGAGTTCAGTTTAGGGTTTAAAACCCTAATGCTGACTAAAGGAAAAAGTTCAGTTTTGGGTTTAAAACCCTAATACTGACTGAATGGAAAAAGTTCAGTTTAAGGTTTAAATCCCTAATGCTGACTAAATGGAAAAAGTTCAGTTTAGGGTTTAAAACCCTAATACTGACTGAAGGAAAGAGTTCAGTTTAGGGTTTAAAACCCTAATGCTGACTAAAGGAAACAGTTCAGTTTAGGATTTAAAACTCTAATGCTGACTAAAGGAAAAAGTTCAGTTTAGGGTTTAAAACCCTAATGCTGACTGAATGGAAATAGTTCAGTTTAGGGTTTAAAACCCTAATGCTGACTGAAGGAAAGAGTTCAGTTTAGGATTTAAAACCCTAATGTTCACTGAATGGAAAAAGTTCAGTTTAGAGTTTAAAACCCTAATGCTGACTGAATGGAAAAAGTTCAGTTTAGGGTTTAAAACCCTAATGATGACTAAAGGAAAAGAGTTCAGTTTAGGGTTTAAAACCCTAATGCTGACTAAAGGAAAAAGTTCAGTTTAGGGTTTAAAACCCTAATGCTGACTGAATGGAAAAAGTTCAGTTTAGGGTTTAAAACCTTAATGCTGACTGAATGGAAAAAGTTCAGTTTAGGGTTTAAAACCTTAATGCTGACTGAAGGAAAAAGTTCAGTTTAGGGTTTAAAACCCTAATGCTGACTAAAGGGAAGAATTCAGTTTAGGGTTTTAAAACCTTAATGCTGACTGAATGGAAAGAGTTCAGTTTAGGGTTTAAAACCCTAATGCTGACTGAGTGGAAAAAGTTCAGTTTAGGGTTTAAAACCCTAATGCTAACTGAGTGGAAAAAGTTCAGTTTAGGGTTTAAATCCCTAATACTGACTGAATGGAAAAAGTTCAGTTCAGGGTTTAAAACCCTAATGCTGACCAAAGGAAAGAGTTCAGTTTAGGGTTTAAAACCCTAATGCTGACTAAATGGAAAAGTTCAGTTTAGGGTTTAAAACCCTAATACTGACTAAAGGAAAGAGTTCAGTTTAGGGTTTAACACCCTAATGCTGACTGAATGGAAAAAGTTCAGTTTAGGGTTTAAAACCCTAAAGCTGACTAAATGGAAAAAGTTCAGTTTAGGGTTTAAAACCCTAATGCTGACTAAATGAAAAGAATTCAGTTTAGGGTCTAAAACCCTATTGCTGACTAAAGGAAAAAGTTCAGTTTAGGGTTTAAAATCCTAATGCTGACTGAAGGAAAGAGTTCAGTTTAGGGTTTAAAACCCTAATGCTGACTGAAGGAAAAAGTTCAGTTTAGAGTTTAAAACCCTAATGCTAACTGAATGGAAAAAGTTCAGTTTAGGGTTTAAAACCCTAATGCTGACTAAAGGAAAAGAGTTCAGTTTAGGGTTTAAAACCCTAATGCTGACTAAAGGAAAAAGTTCAGTTTAGGATTTAAAACCCTAATGTTGACTGAATGGAAAAAGTTCAGTTTAGGGTTTAAAACCCTAATGCTGACTGAAGGAAAGAGTTTAGTTTAGGGTTTAAAACCCTAATGCTGACTAAATGAAAGAGTTCAGTTTAGGGTTTAAAACCCTAATGCTGACTGAATGGAAAAAGTTCAGTTTAGGGTTTAAACCCCTAATGCTTACTAAAGGAAAAAAGTTCAGTTTAGGGTTTAAAACCTTAATGCTGACTAAAGGAAAAAGTTCAGTTTAGGGTTTAAAACCCTAATGCTGACTGAATGGAAAAAGTTCAGTTTAGGGTTTAAAACCTTAATGCTGACTAAATGAAAAGAATTCAGTTTAGGGTTTAAAACCCTATTGCTAACTAAAGGAAAAAGTTCAGTTTAGAGTTTAAAATCCTAATGCTGACTGAAGGAAAGAGTTCAGTTTAGGGTTTAAATCCCTAATACTGACTGAAGGAAAGAGTTCAGTTTAGAGTTTAAAACCCTAATGCTAACTGAATGGAAAAAGTTCAGTTTAGGGTTTAAAACCCTAATGCTGACTAAATGAAAAAAGTTCAGTTTAGGTTTTAAAACCCTAATGCTGACTGAAGGAAAGAGTTCAGTTTAGGGTTTAAAACCCTAATGCTGACTAAAGGAAAAAGTTCAGTTTAGGATTTAAAACCCTAATGTTGACTGAATGGAAAAAGTTCAGTTTAGGGTTTAAAACCCTAATGCTGACTGAAGGAAAGAGTTTAGTTTAGGGTTTAAAACCCTAATGCTGACTAAATGAAAGAGTTCAGTTTAGGGTTTAAAACCCTAATGCTGACTGAATGGAAAAAGTTCAGTTTAGGGTTTAAACCCCTAATGCTTACTAAAGGAAAAAAGTTCAGTTTAGGGTTTAAAACCTTAATGCTGACTAAAGGAAAAAGTTCAGTTTAGGGTTTAAAACCCTAATGCTGACTGAATGGAAAAAGTTCAGTTTAGGGTTTAAAACCTTAATGCTGACTAAATGAAAAGAATTCAGTTTAGGGTTTAAAACCCTATTGCTAACTAAAGGAAAAAGTTCAGTTTAGAGTTTAAAATCCTAATGCTGACTGAAGGAAAGAGTTCAGTTTAGGGTTTAAATCCCTAATACTGACTGAAGGAAAGAGTTCAGTTTAGAGTTTAAAACCCTAATGCTAACTGAATGGAAAAAGTTCAGTTTAGGGTTTAAAACCCTAATACTGACTAAATGGAAAAGTTCAGTTTAGGGTTTAAAACCCTAATACTGACTAAAGGAAAGAGTTCAGTTTAGGGTTTAACACCCTAATGCTGACTGAATGGAAAAAGTTCAGTTTAGGGTTTAAAACCCTAAAGCTGACTAAATGGAAAAAGTTCAGTTTAGGGTTTAAAACCCTAATGCTGACTAAATGAAAAGAATTCAGTTTAGGGTCTAAAACCCTATTGCTGACTAAAGGAAAAAGTTCAGTTTAGGGTTTAAAATCCTAATGCTGACTGAAGGAAAGAGTTCAGTTTAGGGTTTAAAACCCTATTGCTAACTAAAGGAAAAAGTTCAGTTTAGAGTTTAAAATCCTAATGCTGACTGAAGGAAAGAGTTCAGTTTAGGGTTTAAATCCCTAATACTGACTGAAGGAAAGAGTTCAGTTTAGAGTTTAAAACCCTAATGCTAACTGAATGGAAGAAGTTCAGTTTAGGGTTTAAAACCCTAATGCTGACTAAAGGAAAAGAGTTCACTTTAGGGTTTAAAACCCTAATGCTGACTAAAGGAAAAAGATCAGTTTAGGATTTAAAACCCTAATGTTGACTGAATGGAAAAAGTTCAGTTTAGAGTTTAAAACCCTAATGCTGACTGAAGGAAAGAGTTCAGTTTAGGGTTTAAAACCCTAATGCTGACTAAAGGAAAGAGTTCAGTTTAAGGTTTAAAATCCTAATGCTGACTGAATGGAAAAAGTTCAGTTTAGGGTTTAAACCCCTAATGCTGACTAAAGGAAAAGAGTTCAGTTTAGGGTTTAAAACCCTAATGCTGACTAAAGGAAAAAGTTCAGTTTTGGGTTTAAAACCCTAATACTGACTGAATGGAAAAAGTTCAGTTTAAGGTTTAAATCCCTAATGCTGACTAAATGGAAAAAGTTCAGTTTAGGGTTTAAAACCCTAATACTGACTGAAGGAAAGAGTTCAGTTTAGGGTTTAAAACCCTAATGCTGACTAAAGGAAACAGTTCAGTTTAGGATTTAAAACTCTAATGCTGACTAAAGGAAAAAGTTCAGTTTAGGGTTTAAAACCCTAATGCTGACTGAATGGAAATAGTTCAGTTTAGGGTTTAAAACCCTAATGCTGACTGAAGGAAAGAGTTCAGTTTAGGATTTAAAACCCTAATGTTCACTGAATGGAAAAAGTTCAGTTTAGAGTTTAAAACCCTAATGCTGACTGAATGGAAAAAGTTCAGTTTAGGGTTTAAAACCCTAATGATGACTAAAGGAAAAGAGTTCAGTTTAGGGTTTAAAACCCTAATGCTGACTAAAGGAAAAAGTTCAGTTTAGGGTTTAAAACCCTAATGCTGACTGAATGGAAAAAGTTCAGTTTAGGGTTTAAAACCTTAATGCTGACTGAATGGAAAAAGTTCAGTTTAGGGTTTAAAACCTTAATGCTGACTGAAGGAAAAAGTTCAGTTTAGGGTTTAAAACCCTAATGCTGACTAAAGGGAAGAATTCAGTTTAGGGTTTTAAAACCTTAATGCTGACTGAATGGAAAGAGTTCAGTTTAGGGTTTAAAACCCTAATGCTGACTGAGTGGAAAAAGTTCAGTTTAGGGTTTAAAACCCTAATGCTAACTGAGTGGAAAAAGTTCAGTTTAGGGTTTAAATCCCTAATACTGACTGAATGGAAAAAGTTCAGTTCAGGGTTTAAAACCCTAATGCTGACCAAAGGAAAGAGTTCAGTTTAGGGTTTAAAACCCTAATGCTGACTAAATGGAAAAGTTCAGTTTAGGGTTTAAAACCCTAATACTGACTAAAGGAAAGAGTTCAGTTTAGGGTTTAACACCCTAATGCTGACTGAATGGAAAAAGTTCAGTTTAGGGTTTAAAACCCTAAAGCTGACTAAATGGAAAAAGTTCAGTTTAGGGTTTAAAACCCTAATGCTGACTAAATGAAAAGAATTCAGTTTAGGGTCTAAAACCCTATTGCTGACTAAAGGAAAAAGTTCAGTTTAGGGTTTAAAATCCTAATGCTGACTGAAGGAAAGAGTTCAGTTTAGGGTTTAAAACCCTAATGCTGACTGAAGGAAAAAGTTCAGTTTAGAGTTTAAAACCCTAATGCTAACTGAATGGAAAAAGTTCAGTTTAGGGTTTAAAACCCTAATGCTGACTAAAGGAAAAGAGTTCAGTTTAGGGTTTAAAACCCTAATGCTGACTAAAGGAAAAAGTTCAGTTTAGGATTTAAAACCCTAATGTTGACTGAATGGAAAAAGTTCAGTTTAGGGTTTAAAACCCTAATGCTGACTGAAGGAAAGAGTTTAGTTTAGGGTTTAAAACCCTAATGCTGACTAAATGAAAGAGTTCAGTTTAGGGTTTAAAACCCTAATGCTGACTGAATGGAAAAAGTTCAGTTTAGGGTTTAAACCCCTAATGCTTACTAAAGGAAAAAAGTTCAGTTTAGGGTTTAAAACCTTAATGCTGACTAAAGGAAAAAGTTCAGTTTAGGGTTTAAAACCCTAATGCTGACTGAATGGAAAAAGTTCAGTTTAGGGTTTAAAACCTTAATGCTGACTAAATGAAAAGAATTCAGTTTAGGGTTTAAAACCCTATTGCTAACTAAAGGAAAAAGTTCAGTTTAGAGTTTAAAATCCTAATGCTGACTGAAGGAAAGAGTTCAGTTTAGGGTTTAAATCCCTAATACTGACTGAAGGAAAGAGTTCAGTTTAGAGTTTAAAACCCTAATGCTAACTGAATGGAAAAAGTTCAGTTTAGGGTTTAAAACCCTAATGCTGACTAAATGAAAAAAGTTCAGTTTAGGTTTTAAAACCCTAATGCTGACTGAAGGAAAGAGTTCAGTTTAGGGTTTAAAACCCTAATGCTGACTAAAGGAAAAAGTTCAGTTTAGGATTTAAAACCCTAATGTTGACTGAATGGAAAAAGTTCAGTTTAGGGTTTAAAACCCTAATGCTGACTGAAGGAAAGAGTTTAGTTTAGGGTTTAAAACCCTAATGCTGACTAAATGAAAGAGTTCAGTTTAGGGTTTAAAACCCTAATGCTGACTGAATGGAAAAAGTTCAGTTTAGGGTTTAAACCCCTAATGCTTACTAAAGGAAAAAAGTTCAGTTTAGGGTTTAAAACCTTAATGCTGACTAAAGGAAAAAGTTCAGTTTAGGGTTTAAAACCCTAATGCTGACTGAATGGAAAAAGTTCAGTTTAGGGTTTAAAACCTTAATGCTGACTAAATGAAAAGAATTCAGTTTAGGGTTTAAAACCCTATTGCTAACTAAAGGAAAAAGTTCAGTTTAGAGTTTAAAATCCTAATGCTGACTGAAGGAAAGAGTTCAGTTTAGGGTTTAAATCCCTAATACTGACTGAAGGAAAGAGTTCAGTTTAGAGTTTAAAACCCTAATGCTAACTGAATGGAAAAAGTTCAGTTTAGGGTTTAAAACCCTAATACTGACTGAAGGAAAGAGTTCAGTTTAGGGTTTAAAACCCTAATGCTGACTAAAGGAAACAGTTCAGTTTAGGATTTAAAACTCTAATGCTGACTAAAGGAAAAAGTTCAGTTTAGGGTTTAAAACCCTAATGCTGACTGAATGGAAATAGTTCAGTTTAGGGTTTAAAACCCTAATACTGACTGAAGGAAAGAGTTCAGTTTAGGGTTTAAAACCCTAATGCTGACTAAAGGAAACAGTTCAGTTTAGGATTTAAAACTCTAATGCTGACTAAAGGAAAAAGTTCAGTTTAGGGTTTAAAACCCTAATGCTGACTGAATGGAAATAGTTCAGTTTAGGGTTTAAAACCCTAATACTAACTGAAGGAAAGAGTTCAGTTTAGAGTTTAAAACCCTAATGCTAACTAAATGGAAAAAGTTCAGTTTAGGGTTTAAAACCCTAATGCTGACTAAAGGAAAAAGTTCAGTTTAGGATTTAAAACCCTAATGTTGACTAAATGGAAAAAGTTCAGTTTAGGGTTTAAAACCCTAATGCTGACTGAAGGAAAGAGTTTAGTTTAGGGTTTAAAACCCTAATGCTGACTAAATGAAAGAGTTCAGTTTAGGGTTTAAAACCCTAATGCTGACTGAATGGAAAAAGTTCAGTTTAGGGTTTAAACCCCTAATGCTTACTAAAGGAAAAGAGTTCAGTTTAGGGTTTAAAACCCTAATGCTGACTGAAGGAAAAAGTTCAGTTTAGAGTTTAAAACCCTAAAGCTAACTGAATGGAAAAAGTTCAGTTTAGGGTTTAAAACCCTAATATTGACTGAATGGAAAAAGTTCAGTTTAGAGTTTAAAACCCAAATGCTGACTAAAGGAAAAGAGTTCAGTTTAGGGTTTAAAACCCTAATGCTGACTAAATGAAAGAGTTCAGTTTAGGGTTTAAAACCCTAATGCTGACTGAATGGAAAAAGTTCAATTTAGGGTTTAAACCCCTAATGCTGACTAAAGGAAAAGAGTTCAGTTTAGGGTTTAAAACCCTAATGCTGACTAAAGGAAAAGTTCAGTTTAGGGTTTAAAACCCTAATGCTGACTGAATGGAAAAAGTTCAGTTTAGGGTTTAAAACCCTAATGCTGACTAAATGAAAAGAATTCAGTTTAGGGTTTAAAACCTTATTGCTATCTAAAGGAAAAAGTTCAGTTTAGAGTTTAAAATCCTAATGCTGACTGAAGGAAAGAGTTCAGTTTAGGGTTTAAATCCCTAATACTGACTGAAGGAAAGAGTTCAGTTTAGAGTTTAAAACCCTAATGCTAACTGAATGGAAGAAGTTCAGTTTAGGGTTTAAAACCCTAATGCTGACTAAAGGAAAAGAGTTCACTTTAGGGTTTAAAACCCTAATGCTGACTAAAGGAAAAAGATCAGTTTAGGATTTAAAACCCTAATGTTGACTGAATGGAAAAAGTTCAGTTTAGAGTTTAAAACCCTAATGCTGACTGAAGGAAAGAGTTCAGTTTAGGGTTTAAAACCCTAATGCTGACTAAAGGAAAGAGTTCAGTTTAGGGTTTAAAATCCTAATGCTGACTGAGTGGAAAAAGTTCAGTTTAGGGTTTAAAACCCTAATGCTGACTGAGTGGAAAAAGTTCAGTTTAGGGTTTAAATCCCTAATACTGACTGAATGGAAGAAGTTCAGTTTAGGGTTTAAAACCCTAATGCTGACTAAAGGAAAAGAGTTCACTTTAGGGTTTAAAACCCTAATGCTGACTAAAGGAAAAAGATCAGTTTAGGATTTAAAACCCTAATGTTGACTGAATGGAAAAAGTTCAGTTTAGAGTTTAAAACCCTAATGCTGACTGAAGGAAAGAGTTCAGTTTAGGGTTTAAAACCCTAATGCTGACTAAAGGAAAGAGTTCAGTTTAGGGTTTAAAACCCTAATGCTGACTGAGTGGAAAAAGTTCAGTTTAGGGTTTAAAACCCTAATGCTAACTGAGTGGAAAAAGTTCAGTTTAGGGTTTAAATCCCTAATACTGACTGAATGGAAAAAGTTCAGTTCAGGGTTTAAAACCCTAATGCTGACCAAAGGAAAGAGTTCAGTTTAGGGTTTAAAACCCTAATGCTGACTAAATGGAAAAGTTCAGTTTAGGGTTTAAAACCCTAATACTGACTAAAGGAAAGAGTTCAGTTTAGGGTTTAACACCCTAATGCTGACTGAATGGAAAAAGTTCAGTTTAGGGTTTAAAACCCTAAAGCTGACTAAATGGAAAAAGTTCAGTTTAGGGTTTAAAACCCTAATGCTGACTAAATGAAAAGAATTCAGTTTAGGGTCTAAAACCCTATTGCTGACTAAAGGAAAAAGTTCAGTTTAGGGTTTAAAATCCTAATGCTGACTGAAGGAAAGAGTTCAGTTTAGAGTTTAAAACCCTAATGCTAACTGAATGGAAAAAGTTCAGTTTAGAGTTTAAAACCCTAATGCTAACTGAATGGAAAAAGTTCAGTTTAAGGTTTAAAACCCTAATGCTGACTAAAGGAAAAGAGTTCAGTTTAGGGTTTAAAACCCTAATGCTGACTAAAGGAAAAAGTTCAGTTTAGGATTTAAAACCCTAATGTTGACTGAATGGAAAAAGTTCAGTTTAGGGTTTAAAACCCTAATGCTGACTGAAGGAAAGAGTTTAGTTTAGGGTTTAAAACCCTAATGCTGACTAAAGGAAAGAGTTCAGTTTAGGGTTTAAAACCCTAATGCTGACTAAAGGAAAAAGTTCAGTTTAGGGTTTAAAACCCTAATGCTGACTGAATGGAAAAAGTTCAGTTTAGGGTTTAAAACCCTAATGCTGACTAAATGAAAAGAATTCAGTTTAGGGTTTAAAACCCTATTGCTAACTAAAGGAAAAAGTTCAGTTTAGAGTTTAAAATCCTAATGCTGACTGAAGGAAAGAGTTCAGTTTAGGGTTTAAATCCCTAATACTGACTGAAGGAAAGAGTTCAGTTTAGAGTTTAAAACCCTAATGCTAACTGAATGGAAAAAGTTCAGTTTAGGGTTTAAAACCCTAATGCTGACTAAAGGAAAAAGTTCAGTTTAGGATTTAAAACCCTAATGTTGACTGAATGGAAAAAGTTCAGTTTAGGGTTTAAAACCCTAATGCTGACTGAAGGAAAGAGTTTAGTTTAGGGTTTAAAACCCTAATGCTGACTAAATGAAAGAGTTCAGTTTAGGGTTTAAAACCCTAATGCTGACTGAATGGAAAAAGTTCAGTTTAGGGTTTAAACCCCTAATGCTTACTAAAGGAAAAGAGTTCAGTTTAGGGTTTAAAACCCTAATGCTGACTGAAGGAAAAAGTTCAGTTTAGAGTTTAAAACCCTAAAGCTAACTGAATGGAAAAAGTTCAGTTTAGGGTTTAAAACCCTAATATTGACTGAATGGAAAAAGTTCAGTTTAGAGTTTAAAACCCAAATGCTGACTAAAGGAAAAGAGTTCAGTTTAGGGTTTAAAACCCTAATGCTGACTAAATGAAAGAGTTCAGTTTAGGGTTTAAAACCCTAATGCTGACTGAATGGAAAAAGTTCAATTTAGGGTTTAAACCCCTAATGCTGACTAAAGGAAAAGAGTTCAGTTTAGGGTTTAAAACCCTAATGCTGACTAAAGGAAAAGTTCAGTTTAGGGTTTAAAACCCTAATGCTGACTGAATGGAAAAAGTTCAGTTTAGGGTTTAAAACCCTAATGCTGACTAAATGAAAAGAATTCAGTTTAGGGTTTAAAACCCTATTGCTAACTAAAGGAAAAAGTTCAGTTTAGAGTTTAAAATCCTAATGCTGACTGAAGGAAAGAGTTCAGTTTAGGGTTTAAATCCCTAATACTGACTGAAGGAAAGAGTTCAGTTTAGAGTTTAAAACCCTAATGCTAACTGAATGGAAGAAGTTCAGTTTAGGGTTTAAAACCCTAATGCTGACTAAAGGAAAAGAGTTCACTTTAGGGTTTAAAACCCTAATGCTGACTAAAGGAAAAAGATCAGTTTAGGATTTAAAACCCTAATGTTGACTGAATGGAAAAAGTTCAGTTTAGAGTTTAAAACCCTAATGCTGACTGAAGGAAAGAGTTCAGTTTAGGGTTTAAAACCCTAATGCTGACTAAAGGAAAGAGTTCAGTTTAGGGTTTAAAATCCTAATGCTGACTGAGTGGAAAAAGTTCAGTTTAGGGTTTAAAACCCTAATGCTGACTGAGTGGAAAAAGTTCAGTTTAGGGTTTAAATCCCTAATACTGACTGAATGGAAGAAGTTCAGTTTAGGGTTTAAAACCCTAATGCTGACTAAAGGAAAAGAGTTCACTTTAGGGTTTAAAACCCTAATGCTGACTAAAGGAAAAAGATCAGTTTAGGATTTAAAACCCTAATGTTGACTGAATGGAAAAAGTTCAGTTTAGAGTTTAAAACCCTAATGCTGACTGAAGGAAAGAGTTCAGTTTAGGGTTTAAAACCCTAATGCTGACTAAAGGAAAGAGTTCAGTTTAGGGTTTAAAACCCTAATGCTGACTGAGTGGAAAAAGTTCAGTTTAGGGTTTAAAACCCTAATGCTAACTGAGTGGAAAAAGTTCAGTTTAGGGTTTAAATCCCTAATACTGACTGAATGGAAAAAGTTCAGTTCAGGGTTTAAAACCCTAATGCTGACCAAAGGAAAGAGTTCAGTTTAGGGTTTAAAACCCTAATGCTGACTAAATGGAAAAGTTCAGTTTAGGGTTTAAAACCCTAATACTGACTAAAGGAAAGAGTTCAGTTTAGGGTTTAACACCCTAATGCTGACTGAATGGAAAAAGTTCAGTTTAGGGTTTAAAACCCTAAAGCTGACTAAATGGAAAAAGTTCAGTTTAGGGTTTAAAACCCTAATGCTGACTAAATGAAAAGAATTCAGTTTAGGGTCTAAAACCCTATTGCTGACTAAAGGAAAAAGTTCAGTTTAGGGTTTAAAATCCTAATGCTGACTGAAGGAAAGAGTTCAGTTTAGAGTTTAAAACCCTAATGCTAACTGAATGGAAAAAGTTCAGTTTAGAGTTTAAAACCCTAATGCTAACTGAATGGAAAAAGTTCAGTTTAAGGTTTAAAACCCTAATGCTGACTAAAGGAAAAGAGTTCAGTTTAGGGTTTAAAACCCTAATGCTGACTAAAGGAAAAAGTTCAGTTTAGGATTTAAAACCCTAATGTTGACTGAATGGAAAAAGTTCAGTTTAGGGTTTAAAACCCTAATGCTGACTGAAGGAAAGAGTTTAGTTTAGGGTTTAAAACCCTAATGCTGACTAAATGAAAGAGTTCAGTTTAGGGTTTAAAACCCTAATGCTGACTGAATGGAAAAAGTTCAGTTTAGGGTTTAAAACCCTAATGCTGACTAAATGAAAAGAATTCAGTTTAGGGTTTAAAACCCTATTGCTAACTAAAGGAAAAAGTTCAGTTTAGAGTTTAAAATCCTAATGCTGACTGAAGGAAAGAGTTCAGTTTAGGGTTTAAATCCCTAATACTGACTGAAGGAAAGAGTTCAGTTTAGAGTTTAAAACCCTAATGCTAACTGAATGGAAAAATCAGTTTAGGGTTTAAAACCCTAATGCTGACTAAAGGAAAAAGTTCAGTTTAGGATTTAAAACCCTAATGTTGACTGAATGGAAAAAGTTCAGTTTAGGGTTTAAAACCCTAATGCTGACTGAAGGAAAGAGTTTAGTTTAGGGTTTAAAACCCTAATGCTGACTAAATGAAAGAGTTCAGTTTAGGGTTTAAAACCCTAATGCTGACTGAATGGAAAAAGTTCAGTTTAGGGTTTAAACCCCTAATGCTTACTAAAGGAAAAGAGTTCAGTTTAGGGTTTAAAACCCTAATGCTGACTGAAGGAAAAAGTTCAGTTTAGAGTTTAAAACCCTAAAGCTAACTGAATGGAAAAAGTTCAGTTTAGGGTTTAAAACCCTAATACTGACTGAATGGAAAAAGTTCAGTTTAGAGTTTAAAACCCAAATGCTGACTAAAGGAAAAGAGTTCAGTTTAGGGTTTAAAACCCTAATGCTGACTAAATGAAAGAGTTCAGTTTAGGGTTTAAAACCCTAATGCTGACTGAATGGAAAAAGTTCAATTTAGGGTTTAAACCCCTAATGCTGACTAAAGGAAAAGAGTTCAGTTTAGGGTTTAAAACCCTAATGCTGACTAAAGGAAAAGTTCAGTTTAGGGTTTAAAACCCTAATGCTGACTGAATAGAAAAAGTTCAGTTTAGGGTTTAAAACCCTAATGCTGACTAAATGAAAAGAATTCAGTTTAGGGTTTAAAACCCTATTGCTAACTAAAGGAAAAAGTTCAGTTTAGAGTTTAAAATCCTAATGCTGACTGAAGGAAAGAGTTCAGTTTAGGGTTTAAATCCCTAATACTGACTGAAGGAAAGAGTTCAGTTTAGAGTTTAAAACCCTAATGCTAACTGAATGGAAGAAGTTCAGTTTAGGGTTTAAAACCCTAATGCTGACTAAAGGAAAAGAGTTCACTTTAGGGTTTAAAACCCTAATGCTGACTAAAGGAAAAAGATCAGTTTAGGATTTAAAACCCTAATGTTGACTGAATGGAAAAAGTTCAGTTTAGAGTTTAAAACCCTAATGCTGACTGAAGGAAAGAGTTCAGTTTAGGGTTTAAAACCCTAATGCTGACTAAAGGAAAGAGTTCAGTTTAGGGTTTAAAATCCTAATGCTGACTGAATGGAAAAAGTTCAGTTTAGGGTTTAAACCCCTAATGCTGACTAAAGGAAAAGAGTTCAGTTTAGGGTTTAAAACCCTAATGCTGACTAAAGGAAAAAATTCAGTTTTGGGTTTAAACCCCTAATGCTGACTAAAGGAAAAGAGTTCAGTTTAAGGTTTAAATCCCTAATGCTGACTAAATGGAAAAAGTTCAGGTTAGGGTTTAAAACCCTAATACTGACTGAAGGAAAGAGTTCAGTTTAGGGTTTAAAACCCTAATGCTGACTAAAGGAAAGAGTTCAGTTTAGGGTTTAAAACCCTAATGCTGACTGAATGGAAAAAGTTCAGTTTAGGGTTTAAAACCCTAATGCTAACTGAATGGAAAAAGTTCAGTTTAGGGTTTAAAACCCTAATACTGACTGAATGGAAAAAGTTCAGTTTAGAGTTTAAAACCCAAATGCTGACTAAAGGAAAAGAGTTCAGTTTAGGGTTTAAAACCCTAATGCTGACTAAATGAAAGAGTTCAGTTTAGGGTTTAAAACCCTAATGCTGACTGAATGGAAAAAGTTCAATTTAGGGTTTAAACCCCTAATGCTGACTAAAGGAAAAGAGTTCAGTTTAGGGTTTAAAACCCTAATGCTGACTAAAGGAAAAGTTCAGTTTAGGGTTTAAAACCCTAATGCTGACTGAATGGAAAAAGTTCAGTTTAGGGTTTAAAACCCTAATGCTGACTAAATGAAAAGAATTCAGTTTAGGGTTTAAAACCCTATTGCTAACTAAAGGAAAAAGTTCAGTTTAGAGTTTAAAATCCTAATGCTGACTGAAGGAAAGAGTTCAGTTTAGGGTTTAAATCCCTAATACTGACTGAAGGAAAGAGTTCAGTTTAGAGTTTAAAACCCTAATGCTAACTGAATGGAAAAATCAGTTTAGGGTTTAAAACCCTAATGCTGACTAAAGGAAAAAGTTCAGTTTAGGATTTAAAACCCTAATGTTGACTGAATGGAAAAAGTTCAGTTTAGGGTTTAAAACCCTAATGCTGACTGAAGGAAAGAGTTTAGTTTAGGGTTTAAAACCCTAATGCTGACTAAATGAAAGAGTTCAGTTTAGGGTTTAAAACCCTAATGCTGACTGAATGGAAAAAGTTCAGTTTAGGGTTTAAACCCCTAATGCTTACTAAAGGAAAAGAGTTCAGTTTAGGGTTTAAAACCCTAATGCTGACTGAAGGAAAAAGTTCAGTTTAGAGTTTAAAACCCTAAAGCTAACTGAATGGAAAAAGTTCAGTTTAGGGTTTAAAACCCTAATACTGACTGAATGGAAAAAGTTCAGTTTAGAGTTTAAAACCCAAATGCTGACTAAAGGAAAAGAGTTCAGTTTAGGGTTTAAAACCCTAATGCTGACTAAATGAAAGAGTTCAGTTTAGGGTTTAAAACCCTAATGCTGACTGAATGGAAAAAGTTCAATTTAGGGTTTAAACCCCTAATGCTGACTAAAGGAAAAGAGTTCAGTTTAGGGTTTAAAACCCTAATGCTGACTAAAGGAAAAGTTCAGTTTAGGGTTTAAAACCCTAATGCTGACTGAATGGAAAAAGTTCAGTTTAGGGTTTAAAACCCTAATGCTGACTAAATGAAAAGAATTCAGTTTAGGGTTTAAAACCCTATTGCTAACTAAAGGAAAAAGTTCAGTTTAGAGTTTAAAATCCTAATGCTGACTGAAGGAAAGAGTTCAGTTTAGGGTTTAAATCCCTAATACTGACTGAAGGAAAGAGTTCAGTTTAGAGTTTAAAACCCTAATGCTAACTGAATGGAAGAAGTTCAGTTTAGGGTTTAAAACCCTAATGCTGACTAAAGGAAAAGAGTTCACTTTAGGGTTTAAAACCCTAATGCTGACTAAAGGAAAAAGATCAGTTTAGGATTTAAAACCCTAATGTTGACTGAATGGAAAAAGTTCAGTTTAGAGTTTAAAACCCTAATGCTGACTGAAGGAAAGAGTTCAGTTTAGGGTTTAAAACCCTAATGCTGACTAAAGGAAAGAGTTCAGTTTAGGGTTTAAAATCCTAATGCTGACTGAATGGAAAAAGTTCAGTTTAGGGTTTAAACCCCTAATGCTGACTAAAGGAAAAGAGTTCAGTTTAGGGTTTAAAACCCTAATGCTGACTAAAGGAAAAAATTCAGTTTTGGGTTTAAACCCCTAATGCTGACTAAAGGAAAAGAATTCAGTTTAAGGTTTAAATCCCTAATGCTGACTAAATGGAAAAAGTTCAGGTTAGGGTTTAAAACCCTAATACTGACTGAAGGAAAGAGTTCAGTTTAGGGTTTAAAACCCTAATGCTGACTAAAGGAAAGAGTTCAGTTTAGGGTTTAAAACCCTAATGCTGACTGAATGGAAAAAGTTCAGTTTAGGGTTTAAACCCCTAATGCTTACTAAAGGAAAAAAGTTCAGTTTAGGGTTTAAAACCTTAATGCTGACTAAAGGAAAAAGTTCAGTTTAGGGTTTAAAACCCTAATGCTGACTGAATGGAAAAAGTTCAGTTTAGGGTTTAAAACCCTAATGCTGACTAAATGAAAAGAATTCAGTTTAGGGTTTAAAACCCTATTGCTAACTAAAGGAAAAAGTTCAGTTTAGAGTTTAAAATCCTAATGCTGACTGAAGGAAAGAGTTCAGTTTAGGGTTTAAATCCCTAATACTGACTGAAGGAAAGAGTTCAGTTTAGAGTTTAAAACCCTAATGCTAACTGAATGGAAAAAGTTCAGTTTAGGGTTTAAAACCCTAATGCTGACTAAAGGAAAAAGTTCAGTTTAGGATTTAAAACCCTAATGTTGACTGAATGGAAAAAGTTCAGTTTAGGGTTTAAAACCCTAATGCTGACTAAATGAAAGAGTTCAGTTTAGGGTTTAAAACCCTAATGCTGACTGAATGGAAAGAGTTCAGTTTAGGGTTTAAATCCCTAATACTGACTGAAGGAAAGAGTTCAGTTTAGAGTTTAAAACCCTAATGCTAACTGAATGGAAAAAGTTCAGTTTAGGGTTTAAAACCCTAATATTGACTGAATGGAAAAAGTTCAGTTTAGAGTTTAAAACCCAAATGCTGACTAAAGGAAAAGAGTTCAGTTTAGGGTTTAAAACCCTAATGCTGACTAAATGAAAGAGTTCAGTTTAGGGTTTAAAACCCTAATGCTGACTGAATGGAAAAAGTTCAATTTAGGGTTTAAACCCCTAATGCTGACTAAAGGAAAAGAGTTCAGTTTAGGGTTTAAAACCCTAATGCTGACTAAAGGAAAAGTTCAGTTTAGGGTTTAAAACCCTAATGCTGACTGAATGGAAAAAGTTCAGTTTAGGGTTTAAAACCCTAATGCTGACTAAATGAAAAGAATTCAGTTTAGGGTTTAAAACCTTATTGCTATCTAAAGGAAAAAGTTCAGTTTAGAGTTTAAAATCCTAATGCTGACTGAAGGAAAGAGTTCAGTTTAGGGTTTAAATCCCTAATACTGACTGAAGGAAAGAGTTCAGTTTAGAGTTTAAAACCCTAATGCTAACTGAATGGAAGAAGTTCAGTTTAGGGTTTAAAACCCTAATGCTGACTAAAGGAAAAGAGTTCACTTTAGGGTTTAAAACCCTAATGCTGACTAAAGTAAAAAGATCAGTTTAGAGTTTAAAATCCTAATGTTGACTGAAGGAAAGAGTTCAGTTTAGGGTTTAAATCCCTAATACTGACTGAAGGAAAGAGTTCAGTTTAGAGTTTAAAACCCTAATGCTAACTGAATGGAAGAAGTTCAGTTTAGGGTTTAAAACCCTAATGCTGACTAAAGGAAAAGAGTTCACTTTAGGGTTTAAAACCCTAATGCTGACTAAAGGAAAAAGATCAGTTTAGGATTTAAAACCCTAATGTTGACTGAATGGAAAAAGTTCAGTTTAGAGTTTAAAACCCTAATGCTGACTGAAGGAAAGAGTTCAGTTTAGGGTTTAAAACCCTAATGCTGACTAAAGGAAAGAGTTCAGTTTAGGGTTTAAAATCCTAATGCTGACTGAGTGGAAAAAGTTCAGTTTAGGGTTTAAAACCCTAATGCTGACTGAGTGGAAAAAGTTCAGTTTAGGGTTTAAATCCCTAATACTGACTGAATGGAAGAAGTTCAGTTTAGGGTTTAAAACCCTAATGCTGACTAAAGGAAAAGAGTTCACTTTAGGGTTTAAAACCCTAATGCTGACTAAAGGAAAAAGATCAGTTTAGGATTTAAAACCCTAATGTTGACTGAATGGAAAAAGTTCAGTTTAGAGTTTAAAACCCTAATGCTGACTGAAGGAAAGAGTTCAGTTTAGGGTTTAAAACCCTAATGCTGACTAAAGGAAAGAGTTCAGTTTAGGGTTTAAAACCCTAATGCTGACTGAGTGGAAAAAGTTCAGTTTAGGGTTTAAAACCCTAATGCTAACTGAGTGGAAAAAGTTCAGTTTAGGGTTTAAATCCCTAATACTGACTGAATGGAAAAAGTTCAGTTCAGGGTTTAAAACCCTAATGCTGACCAAAGGAAAGAGTTCAGTTTAGGGTTTAAAACCCTAATGCTGACTAAATGGAAAAGTTCAGTTTAGGGTTTAAAACCCTAATACTGACTAAAGGAAAGAGTTCAGTTTAGGGTTTAACACCCTAATGCTGACTGAATGGAAAAAGTTCAGTTTAGGGTTTAAAACCCTAAAGCTGACTAAATGGAAAAAGTTCAGTTTAGGGTTTAAAACCCTAATGCTGACTAAATGAAAAGAATTCAGTTTAGGGTCTAAAACCCTATTGCTGACTAAAGGAAAAAGTTCAGTTTAGGGTTTAAAATCCTAATGCTGACTGAAGGAAAGAGTTCAGTTTGGGGTTTAAAACCCTAATGCTGACTGAAGGAAAAAGTTCAGTTTAGAGTTTAAAACCCTAATGCTAACTGAATGGAAAAAGTTCAGTTTAGGGTTTAAAACCCTAATGCTGACTAAAGGAAAAGAGTTCAGTTTAGGGTTTAAAACCCTAATGCTGACTAAAGGAAAAAGTTCAGTTTAGGATTTAAAACCCTAATGTTGACTGAATGGAAAAAGTTCAGTTTAGGGTTTAAAACCCTAATGCTGACTGAAGGAAAGAGTTTAGTTTAGGGTTTAAAACCCTAATGCTGACTAAATGAAAGAGTTCAGTTTAGGGTTTAAAACCCTAATGCTGACTAAAGGAAAAAGTTCAGTTTAGGGTTTAAAACCCTAATGCTGACTGAATGGAAAAAGTTCAGTTTAGGGTTTAAAACCCTAATGCTGACTAAATGAAAAGAATTCAGTTTAGGGTTTAAAACCCTATTGCTAACTAAAGGAAAAAGTTCAGTTTAGAGTTTAAAATCCTAATGCTGACTGAAGGAAAGAGTTCAGTTTAGGGTTTAAATCCCTAATACTGACTGAAGGAAAGAGTTCAGTTTAGAGTTTAAAACCCTAATGCTAACTGAATGGAAAAAGTTCAGTTTAGGGTTTAAAACCCTAATGCTGACTAAAGGAAAAAGTTCAGTTTAGGATTTAAAACCCTAATGTTGACTGAATGGAAAAAGTTCAGTTTAGGGTTTAAAACCCTAATGCTGACTGAAGGAAAGAGTTTAGTTTAGGGTTTAAAACCCTAATGCTGACTAAATGAAAGAGTTCAGTTTAGGGTTTAAAACCCTAATGCTGACTGAATGGAAAAAGTTCAGTTTAGGGTTTAAACCCCTAATGCTTACTAAAGGAAAAGAGTTCAGTTTAGGGTTTAAAACCCTAATGCTGACTGAAGGAAAAAGTTCAGTTTAGAGTTTAAAACCCTAAAGCTAACTGAATGGAAAAAGTTCAGTTTAGGGTTTAAAACCCTAATACTGACTGAATGGAAAAAGTTCAGTTTAGAGTTTAAAACCCAAATGCTGACTAAAGGAAAAGAGTTCAGTTTAGGGTTTAAAACCCTAATGCTGACTAAATGAAAGAGTTCAGTTTAGGGTTTAAAACCCTAATGCTGACTGAATGGAAAAAGTTCAATTTAGGGTTTAAACCCCTAATGCTGACTAAAGGAAAAGAGTTCAGTTTAGGGTTTAAAACCCTAATGCTGACTAAAGGAAAAGTTCAGTTTAGGGTTTAAAACCCTAATGCTGACTGAATGGAAAAAGTTCAGTTTAGGGTTTAAAACCCTAATGCTGACTAAATGAAAAGAATTCAGTTTAGGGTTTAAAACCCTATTGCTAACTAAAGGAAAAAGTTCAGTTTAGAGTTTAAAATCCTAATGCTGACTGAAGGAAAGAGTTCAGTTTAGGGTTTAAATCCCTAATACTGACTGAAGGAAAGAGTTCAGTTTAGAGTTTAAAACCCTAATGCTAACTGAATGGAAGAAGTTCAGTTTAGGGTTTAAAACCCTAATGCTGACTAAAGGAAAAGAGTTCACTTTAGGGTTTAAAACCCTAATGCTGACTAAAGGAAAAAGATCAGTTTAGGATTTAAAACCCTAATGTTGACTGAATGGAAAAAGTTCAGTTTAGAGTTTAAAACCCTAATGCTGACTGAAGGAAAGAGTTCAGTTTAGGGTTTAAAACCCTAATGCTGACTAAAGGAAAGAGTTCAGTTTAGGGTTTAAAATCCTAATGCTGACTGAATGGAAAAAGTTCAGTTTAGGGTTTAAACCCCTAATGCTGACTAAAGGAAAAGAGTTCAGTTTAGGGTTTAAAACCCTAATGCTGACTAAAGGAAAAAATTCAGTTTTGGGTTTAAACCCCTAATGCTGACTAAAGGAAAAGAGTTCAGTTTAAGGTTTAAATCCCTAATGCTGACTAAATGGAAAAAGTTCAGGTTAGGGTTTAAAACCCTAATACTGACTGAAGGAAAGAGTTCAGTTTAGGGTTTAAAACCCTAATGCTGACTAAAGGAAAGAGTTCAGTTTAGGGTTTAAAACCCTAATGCTGACTGAATGGAAAAAGTTCAGTTTAGGGTTTAAACCCCTAATGCTTACTAAAGGAAAAAAGTTCAGTTTAGGGTTTAAAACCTTAATGCTGACTAAAGGAAAAAGTTCAGTTTAGGGTTTAAAACCCTAATGCTGACTGAATGGAAAAAGTTCAGTTTAGGGTTTAAAACCCTAATGCTGACTAAATGAAAAGAATTCAGTTTAGGGTTTAAAACCCTATTGCTAACTAAAGGAAAAAGTTCAGTTTAGAGTTTAAAATCCTAATGCTGACTGAAGGAAAGAGTTCAGTTTAGGGTTTAAATCCCTAATACTGACTGAAGGAAAGAGTTCAGTTTAGAGTTTAAAACCCTAATGCTAACTGAATGGAAAAAGTTCAGTTTAGGGTTTAAAACCCTAATGCTGACTAAAGGAAAAAGTTCAGTTTAGGATTTAAAACCCTAATGTTGACTGAATGGAAAAAGTTCAGTTTAGGGTTTAAAACCCTAATGCTGACTGAAGGAAAGAGTTTAGTTTAGGGTTTAAAACCCTAATGCTGACTAAATGAAAGAGTTCAGTTTAGGGTTTAAAACCCTAATGCTGACTGAATGGAAAAAGTTCAGTTTAGGGTTTAAACCCCTAATGCTTACTAAAGGAAAAGAGTTCAGTTTAGGGTTTAAAACCCTAATGCTGACTGAAGGAAAAAGTTCAGTTTAGAGTTTAAAACCCTAAAGCTAACTGAATGGAAAAAGTTCAGTTTAGGGTTTAAAACCCTAATACTGACTTGAATGGAAAAAGTTCAGTTTAGAGTTTAAAACCCAAATGCTGACTAAAGGAAAAGAGTTCAGTTTAGGGTTTAAAACCCTAATGCTGACTAAATGAAAGAGTTCAGTTTAGGGTTTAAAACCCTAATGCTGACTGAATGGAAAAAGTTCAATTTAGGGTTTAAACCCATAATGCTGACTAAAGGAAAAGAGTTCAGTTTAGGGTTTAAAACCCTAATGCTGACTAAAGGAAAAGTTCAGTTTAGGGTTTAAAACCCTAATGCTGACTGAATGGAAAAAGTTCAGTTTAGGGTTTAAAACCCTAATGCTGACTAAATGAAAAGAATTCAGTTTAGGGTTTAAAACCCTATTGCTAACTAAAGGAAAAAGTTCAGTTTAGAGTTTAAAATCCTAATGCTGACTGAAGGAAAGAGTTCAGTTTAGGGTTTAAATCCCTAATACTGACTGAAGGAAAGAGTTCAGTTTAGAGTTTAAAACCCTAATGCTAACTGAATGGAAGAAGTTCAGTTTAGGGTTTAAAACCCTAATGCTGACTAAAGGAAAAGAGTTCACTTTAGGGTTTAAAACCCTAATGCTGACTAAAGGAAAAAGATCAGTTTAGGATTTAAAACCCTAATGTTGACTGAATGGAAAAAGTTCAGTTTAGAGTTTAAAACCCTAATGCTGAATGAAGGAAAGAGTTCAGTTTAGGGTTTAAAACCCTAATGCTGACTAAAGGAAAGAGTTCAGTTTAGGGTTTAAAATCCTAATGCTGACTGAATGGAAAAAGTTCAGTTTAGGGTTTAAACCCCTAATGCTGACTAAAGGAAAAGAGTTCAGTTTAGGGTTTAAAACCCTAATGCTGACTAAAGGAAAAAGTTCAGTTTTGGGTTTAAACCCCTAATGCTGACTAAAGGAAAAGAGTTCAGTTTAAGGTTTAAATCCCTAATGCTGACTAAATGGAAAAAGTTCAGTTTAGGGTTTAAAACCCTAATACTGACTGAAGGAAAGAGTTCAGTTTAGGGTTTAAAACCCTAATGCTGACTAAAGGAAAGAGTTCAGTTTAGGATTTAAAACTCTAATGTTGACTAAAGGGAAGAGTTCAGTTTAGGGTTTAAAACCCTAATGCTGACTTAAATGAAAAGAGTTCAGTTTAGGGTTTAAAACCCTAATGCTGACTTAAATGAGAAGAGTTCAGTTTAGGGTTTAAAACCCTAATGCTGACTAAAGGGAAGAGTTCAATTTAGGGTTTAAAACCCTAATGCTGACTAAATGGAAAAAGTTCAGTTTAGGGTTTAAAACCCTAATGCTGACTGGATGGAAAAAGTTCAGTTTAGGGTTTAAAACCCTAATGCTGACTGAAGGAAAGAGTTCAGTTTAGGGTTTAAAACCCTAATGCTGACTAAAGGAAAGAGTTCAGTTTAGGGTTTAAAACCCAAATGCTGACTAAAGGGAAGAGTTCAGTTTAGGGTTTAAAACCCTAATGCTGACTGAATGGAAAAAGTTCAATTTAGGGTTTAAAACCCTTATGTTGACTGAAGGAAAGAGTTTAGTTTAGGGTTTAAAACCCTAATGCTGACTAAAGGAAAGAGTTGAGTTTAGGGTTTAAAACCCTAATGTTGACTAAATGAAAAAAGTTCAGTTTAGGGTTTAAAACCCTAATGCTGACTAAAGGATAAGAGTTCAGTTTAGGGTTTAAAACCCTAATGCTGACTAAAGGTAAAAGTTTAGTTTAGGGTTTTAAACCCTAATGCTGACTGAATGGAAAAAGTTCAGTTTAGGGTTTAAAATCCTAATGCTGACTGAAGGAAAAAGTTTAGTTTAGGGTTTAAAAACCTAATGCTGACTAAAGGAAAGAGTTTAGTTTAGGGTTTAAAACCCTAATACTGACTGAATGGAAAAAGTTCAGTTTAGAGTTTAAAACCCAAATGCTGACTAAAGGAAAAGAGTTCAGTTTAGGGTTTAAAACCCTAATGCTGATTAAAGGAAAAAGTTCAGTTTAGGGTTTAAACCCTAATGCTGACTGAATGGAAATAGTTCAGTTTAGGGTTTAAAACCCTAATGCTGACTGAAGGAAAGAGTTCAGTTTAGGATTTTAAACCCTAATGTTGACTGAATGGAAAAAGTTCAGTTTAGAGTTTAAAACCCTAATGATGACTGAATGGAAAAAGTTCAGTTTAGGGTTTAAACCCCTAATGATGACTAAAGGAAAAGAGTTAAGTTTAGGTTTTAAAACCCTAATGCTGACTAAAGGAAAAAGTTCAGTTTAGGGTTTTAAACCCTAATGCTGACTGAATGGAAAAGTTCAGTTTAGGGTTTAAAACCTTAATGCTGACTGAAGGAAAAAGTTCAGTTTAGGGTTTAAAACCCTAATGCTGACTAAAGAGAAGAATTCAGTTTAGGGTTTAAAACCCTAATGCTGACTAAATGAAAAGAATTCAGTTTAGGGTTTAAAACCCTATTGCTAACTAAAGGAAAAAGTTCAGTTTAGAGTTTAAAATCCTAATGCTGACTGAAGGAAAGAGTTCAGTTTAGGGTTTAAATCCCTAATACTGACTGAAGGAAAGAGTTCAGTTTAGAGTTTAAAACCCTAATGCTAACTGAATGGAAAAAGTTCAGTTTAGGGTTTAAAACCCTAATGCTGACTAAAGGAAAAAGTTCAGTTTAGGATTTAAAACCCTAATGTTGACTGAATGGAAAAAGTTCAGTTTAGGGTTTAAAACCCTAATGCTGACTGAAGGAAAGAGTTTAGTTTAGGGTTTAAAACCCTAATGCTGACTAAATGAAAGAGTTCAGTTTAGGGTTTAAAACCCTAATGCTGACTGAATGGAAAAAGTTCAGTTTAGGGTTTAAACCCCTAATGCTTACTAAAGGAAAAGAGTTCAGTTTAGGGTTTAAAACCCTAATGCTGACTGAAGGAAAAAGTTCAGTTTAGAGTTTAAAACCCTAAAGCTAACTGAATGGAAAAAGTTCAGTTTAGGGTTTAAAACCCTAAAGCTAACTGAATGGAAAAAGTTCAGTTTAGGGTTTAAAACCCTAATGCTGACTGAATGGAAAAAGTTCAGTTTAGGGTTTAAAACCCTAATGCTGACTTAAGGAAAGAGTTCAGTTTAGGGTTTAAAACCCTAATACTGACTGAATGGAAAAAGTTCAGTTTAGAGTTTAAAACCCAAATGCTGACTAAAGGAAAAGAGTTCAGTTTAGGGTTTAAAACCCTAATGCTGACTAAAGGAAAAGTTCAGTTTAGGGTTTAAAACCCTAATGCTGACTGAATGGAAAAAGTTCAGTTTAGGGTTTAAAACCCTAATGCTGACTAAATGAAAAGAATTCAGTTTAGGGTTTAAAACCCTATTGCTAACTAAAGGAAAAAGTTCAGTTTAGAGTTTAAAATCCTAATGCTGACTGAAGGAAAGAGTTCAGTTTAGGGTTTAAATCCCTAATACTGACTGAAGGAAAGAGTTCAGTTTAGAGTTTAAAACCCTAATGCTAACTGAATGGAAGAAGTTCAGTTTAGGGTTTAAAACCCTAATGCTGACTAAAGGAAAAGAGTTCACTTTAGGGTTTAAAACCCTAATGCTGACTAAAGGAAAAAGATCAGTTTAGGATTTAAAACCCTAATGTTGACTGAATGGAAAAAGTTCAGTTTAGAGTTTAAAACCCTAATGCTGACTGAAGGAAAGAGTTCAGTTTAGGGTTTAAAACCCTAATGCTGACTAAAGGAAAGAGTTCAGTTTAGGGTTTAAAATCCTAATGCTGACTGAATGGAAAAAGTTCAGTTTAGGGTTTAAACCCCTAATGCTGACTAAAGGAAAAGAGTTCAGTTTAGGGTTTAAAACCCTAATGCTGACTAAAGGAAAAAGTTCAGTTTTGGGTTTAAAACCCTAATACTGACTGAATGGAAAAAGTTCAGTTTAAGGTTTAAATCCCTAATGCTGACTAAATGGAAAAAGTTCAGTTTAGGGTTTAAAACCCTAATACTGACTGAAGGAAAGAGTTCAGTTTAGGGTTTAAAACCCTAATGCTGACTAAAGGAAAGAGTTCAGTTTAGGATTTAAAACTCTAATGTTGACTAAAGGGAAGAGTTCAGTTTAGGGTTTAAAACCCTAATGCTGACTTAAATGAAAAGAGTTCAGTTTAGGGTTTAAAACCCTAATGCTGACTTAAATAAGAAGAGTTCAGTTTAGGGTTTAAAACCCTAATGCTGACTAAAGGGAAGAGTTCAGTTTAGGGTTTAAAACCCTAATGCTGACTAAATGGAAAAAGTTCAGTTTAGGGTTTAAAACCCTAATGCTGACTGAATGGAAAAAGTTCAGTTTAGGGTTTAAAACCCTAATGCTGACTGAAGGAAAGAGTTCAGTTTAGGGTTTAAAACCCTAATGCTAACTGAATGGAAAAAGTTCAGTTTAGGGTTTAAAACCCTAATGCTGACTAAAGGAAAAAGTTCAGTTTAGGATTTAAAACCCTAATGTTGACTGAATGGAAAAAGTTCAGTTTAGGGTTTAAAACCCTAATGCTGACTGAAGGAAAGAGTTTAGTTTAGGGTTTAAAACCCTAATGCTGACTAAATGAAAGAGTTCAGTTTAGGGTTTAAAACCCTAATGCTGACTGAATGGAAAAAGTTCAGTTTAGGGTTTAAACCCCTAATGCTTACTAAAGGAAAAGAGTTCAGTTTAGGGTTTAAAACCCTAATGCTGACTGAAGGAAAAAGTTCAGTTTAGAGTTTAAAACCCTAAAGCTAACTGAATGGAAAAAGTTCAGTTTAGGGTTTAAAACCCTAATACTGACTTGAATGGAAAAAGTTCAGTTTAGAGTTTAAAACCCAAATGCTGACTAAAGGAAAAGAGTTCAGTTTAGGGTTTAAAACCCTAATGCTGACTAAATGAAAGAGTTCAGTTTAGGGTTTAAAACCCTAATGCTGACTGAATGGAAAAAGTTCAATTTAGGGTTTAAACCCATAATGCTGACTAAAGGAAAAGAGTTCAGTTTAGGGTTTAAAACCCTAATGCTGACTAAAGGAAAAGTTCAGTTTAGGGTTTAAAACCCTAATGCTGACTGAATGGAAAAAGTTCAGTTTAGGGTTTAAAACCCTAATGCTGACTAAATGAAAAGAATTCAGTTTAGGGTTTAAAACCCTATTGCTAACTAAAGGAAAAAGTTCAGTTTAGAGTTTAAAATCCTAATGCTGACTGAAGGAAAGAGTTCAGTTTAGGGTTTAAATCCCTAATACTGACTGAAGGAAAGAGTTCAGTTTAGAGTTTAAAACCCTAATGCTAACTGAATGGAAGAAGTTCAGTTTAGGGTTTAAAACCCTAATGCTGACTAAAGGAAAAGAGTTCACTTTAGGGTTTAAAACCCTAATGCTGACTAAAGGAAAAAGATCAGTTTAGGATTTAAAACCCTAATGTTGACTGAATGGAAAAAGTTCAGTTTAGAGTTTAAAACCCTAATGCTGAATGAAGGAAAGAGTTCAGTTTAGGGTTTAAAACCCTAATGCTGACTAAAGGAAAGAGTTCAGTTTAGGGTTTAAAATCCTAATGCTGACTGAATGGAAAAAGTTCAGTTTAGGGTTTAAACCCCTAATGCTGACTAAAGGAAAAGAGTTCAGTTTAGGGTTTAAAACCCTAATGCTGACTAAAGGAAAAAGTTCAGTTTTGGGTTTAAACCCCTAATGCTGACTAAAGGAAAAGAGTTCAGTTTAAGGTTTAAATCCCTAATGCTGACTAAATGGAAAAAGTTCAGTTTAGGGTTTAAAACCCTAATACTGACTGAAGGAAAGAGTTCAGTTTAGGGTTTAAAACCCTAATGCTGACTAAAGGAAAGAGTTCAGTTTAGGATTTAAAACTCTAATGTTGACTAAAGGGAAGAGTTCAGTTTAGGGTTTAAAACCCTAATGCTGACTTAAATGAAAAGAGTTCAGTTTAGGGTTTAAAACCCTAATGCTGACTTAAATGAGAAGAGTTCAGTTTAGGGTTTAAAACCCTAATGCTGACTAAAGGGAAGAGTTCAATTTAGGGTTTAAAACCCTAATGCTGACTAAATGGAAAAAGTTCAGTTTAGGGTTTAAAACCCTAATGCTGACTGGATGGAAAAAGTTCAGTTTAGGGTTTAAAACCCTAATGCTGACTGAAGGAAAGAGTTCAGTTTAGGGTTTAAAACCCTAATGCTGACTAAAGGAAAGAGTTCAGTTTAGGGTTTAAAACCCAAATGCTGACTAAAGGGAAGAGTTCAGTTTAGGGTTTAAAACCCTAATGCTGACTGAATGGAAAAAGTTCAATTTAGGGTTTAAAACCCTTATGTTGACTGAAGGAAAGAGTTTAGTTTAGGGTTTAAAACCCTAATGCTGACTAAAGGAAAGAGTTGAGTTTAGGGTTTAAAACCCTAATGTTGACTGAATGAAAAAAGTTCAGTTTAGGGTTTAAAACCCTAATGCTGACTAAAGGATAAGAGTTCAGTTTAGGGTTTAAAACCCTAATGCTGACTAAAGGTAAAAGTTTAGTTTAGGGTTTTAAACCCTAATGCTGACTGAATGGAAAAAGTTCAGTTTAGGGTTTAAAATCCTAATGCTGACTGAAGGAAAAAGTTTAGTTTAGGGTTTAAAAACCTAATGCTGACTAAAGGAAAGAGTTTAGTTTAGGGTTTAAAACCCTAATACTGACTGAATGGAAAAAGTTCAGTTTAGAGTTTAAAACCCAAATGCTGACTAAAGGAAAAGAGTTCAGTTTAGGGTTTAAAACCCTAATGCTGACTAAAGGAAAAAGTTCAGTTTAGGGTTTAAAACCCTAATGCTGACTGAATGGAAATAGTTCAGTTTAGGGTTTAAAACCCTAATGCTGACTGAAGGAAAGAGTTCAGTTTAGGATTTTAAACCCTAATGTTGACTGAATGGAAAAAGTTCAGTTTAGAGTTTAAAACCCTAATGATGACTGAATGGAAAAAGTTCAGTTTAGGGTTTAAACCCCTAATGATGACTAAAGGAAAAGAGTTAAGTTTAGGGTTTTAAAACCCTAATGCTAACTAAAGGAAAAAGTTCAGTTTAGGGTTTTAAACCCTAATGCTGACTGAATGGAAAAGTTCAGTTTAGGGTTTAAAACCTTAATGCTGACTGAAGGAAAAAGTTCAGTTTAGGGTTTAAAACCCTAATGCTGACTAAAGAGAAGAATTCAGTTTAGGGTTTAAAACCCTAATGCTGACTAAATGAAAAGAATTCAGTTTAGGGTTTAAAACCCTATTGCTAACTAAAGGAAAAAGTTCAGTTTAGAGTTTAAAATCCTAATGCTGACTGAAGGAAAGAGTTCAGTTTAGGGTTTAAATCCCTAATACTGACTGAAGGAAAGAGTTCAGTTTAGAGTTTAAAACCCTAATGCTAACTGAATGGAAAAAGTTCAGTTTAGGGTTTAAAACCCTAATGCTGACTAAAGGAAAAAGTTCAGTTTAGGATTTAAAACCCTAATGTTGACTGAATGGAAAAAGTTCAGTTTAGGGTTTAAAACCCTAATGCTGACTGAAGGAAAGAGTTTAGTTTAGGGTTTAAAACCCTAATGCTGACTAAATGAAAGAGTTCAGTTTAGGGTTTAAAACCCTAATGCTGACTGAATGGAAAAAGTTCAGTTTAGGGTTTAAACCCCTAATGCTTACTAAAGGAAAAGAGTTCAGTTTAGGGTTTAAAACCCTAATGCTGACTGAAGGAAAAAGTTCAGTTTAGAGTTTAAAACCCTAAAGCTAACTGAATGGAAAAAGTTCAGTTTAGGGTTTAAAACCCTAATACTGACTGAATGGAAAAAGTTCAGTTTAGAGTTTAAAACCCAAATGCTGACTAAAGGAAAAGAGTTCAGTTTAGGGTTTAAAACCCTAATGCTGACTAAATGAAAGAGTTCAGTTTAGGGTTTAAAACCCTAATGCTGACTGAATGGAAAAAGTTCAATTTAGGGTTTAAACCCCTAATGCTGAACTAAAGGAAAAGAGTTCAGTTTAGGGTTTAAAACCCTAATGCTGACTAAAGGAAAAGTTCAGTTTAGGGTTTAAAACCCTAATGCTGACTGAATGGAAAAAGTTCAGTTTAGGGTTTAAAACCCTAATGCTGACTAAATGAAAAGAATTCAGTTTAGGGTTTAAAACCCTATTGCTAACTAAAGGAAAAAGTTCAGTTTAGAGTTTAAAATCCTAATGCTGACTGAAGGAAAGAGTTCAGTTTAGGGTTTAAATCCCTAATACTGACTGAAGGAAAGAGTTCAGTTTAGAGTTTAAAACCCTAATGCTAACTGAATGGAAGAAGTTCAGTTTAGGGTTTAAAACCCTAATGCTGACTAAAGGAAAAGAGTTCACTTTAGGGTTTAAAACCCTAATGCTGACTAAAGGAAAAAGATCAGTTTAGGATTTAAAACCCTAATGTTGACTGAATGGAAAAAGTTCAGTTTAGAGTTTAAAACCCTAATGCTGACTGAAGGAAAGAGTTCAGTTTAGGGTTTAAAACCCTAATGCTGACTAAAGGAAAGAGTTCAGTTTAGGGTTTAAAATCCTAATGCTGACTGAATGGAAAAAGTTCAGTTTAGGGTTTAAACCCCTAATGCTGACTAAAGGAAAAGAGTTCAGTTTAGGGTTTAAAACCCTAATGCTGACTAAAGGAAAAAGTTCAGTTTTGGGTTTAAAACCCTAATACTGACTGAATGGAAAAAGTTCAGTTTAAGGTTTAAATCCCTAATGCTGACTAAATGGAAAAAGTTCAGTTTAGGGTTTAAAACCCTAATACTGACTGAAGGAAAGAGTTCAGTTTAGGGTTTAAAACCCTAATGCTGACTAAAGGAAAGAGTTCAGTTTAGGATTTAAAACTCTAATGTTGACTAAAGGGAAGAGTTCAGTTTAGGGTTTAAAACCCTAATGCTGACTTAAATGAAAAGAGTTCAGTTTAGGGTTTAAAACCCTAATGCTGACTTAAATAAGAAGAGTTCAGTTTAGGGTTTAAAACCCTAATGCTGACTAAAGGGAAGAGTTCAGTTTAGGGTTTAAAACCCTAATGCTGACTAAATGGAAAAAGTTCAGTTTAGGGTTTAAAACCCTAATGCTGACTGAATGGAAAAAGTTCAGTTTAGGGTTTAAAACCCTAATGCTGACTGAAGGAAAGAGTTCAGTTTAGGGTTTAAAACCCTAATGCTGACTAAAGGAAAGAGTTCAGTTTAGGGTTTAAAACCCAAATGCTGACTAAAGGGAAGAGTTCAGTTTAGGGTTTAAAACCCTAATGCTGACTGAATGGAAAAAGTTCAATTTAGGGTTTAAAACCCTTATGTTGACTGAAGGAAAGAGTTTAGTTTAGGGTTTAAAACCCTAATGCTGACTAAAGGAAAGAGTTGAGTTTAGGGTTTAAAACCCTAATGTTGACTGAATGAAAAAAGTTCAGTTTAGGGTTTAAAACCCTAATGCTGACTAAAGGATAAGAGTTCAGTTTAGGGTTTAAAACCCTAATGCTGACTAAAGGAAAAAGTTTAGTTTAGGGTTTAAAACCCTAATGCTGACTGAATGGAAAAAGTTCAGTTTAGGGTTTAAAATCCTAATGCTGACTGAAGGAAAGAGTTTAGTTTAGGGTTTAAAAACCTAATGCTGACTAAAGGAAAGAGTTCAGTTTAGGGTTTAAAACACTAATGCTGACTGAATGGAAAAAGTTCAATTTAGGGTTTAAAACCCTTATGTTGACTGAAGGAAAGAGTTTAGTTTAGGGTTTAAAACCCTAATGCTGACTAAAGGAAAGAGTTGAGTTTAGGGTTTAAAACCCTAATGTTGACTGAATGAAAAAAGTTCAGTTTAGGGTTTAAAACCCTAATGCTGACTAAAGGATAAGAGTTCAGTTTAGGGTTTAAAACCCTAATGCTGACTAAAGGAAAAAGTTCAGTTTAGGGTTTAAAACCCTAATGCTGACTGAATGGAAATAGTTCAGTTTAGGGTTTAAAACCCTAATGCTGACTGAAGGAAAGAGTTCAGTTTAGGATTTAAAACCCTAATGTTGACTGAATGGAAAAAGTTCAGTTTAGAGTTTAAAACCCTAATGATGACTGAATGGAAAAAGTTCAGTTTAGGGTTTAAACCCCTAATGATGACTAAAGGAAAAGAGTTCAGTTTAGGGTTTAAAACCCTAATGCTGACTAAAGGAAAAAGTTCAGTTTAGGGTTTAAAACCCTAATGCTGACTGAATGGAAAAGTTCAGTTTAGGGTTTAAAACCTTAATGCTGACTGAAGGAAAAAGTTCAGTTTAGGGTTTAAAACCCTAATGCTGACTAAAGGGAAGAATTCAGTTTAGGGTTTTAAAACCTTAATGCTGACTGAATGGAAAGAGTTCAGTTTAGGGTTTAAAACCCTAATGCTGACTGAGTGGAAAAAGTTCAGTTTAGGGTTTAAAACCCTAATGCTGACTGAGTGGAAAAAGTTCAGTTTAGGGTTTAAATCCCTAATACTGACTGAATGGAAAAAGTTCAGTTTAGGGTTTAAAACCCTAATACTGACTGAATGGAAAAAGTTCAGTTTAGGGTTTAAAACCCTAATGCTGACCAAAGGAAAGAGTTCAGTTTAGGGTTTAAAACCCTAATGCTGACTAAATGGAAAAGTTCAGTTTAGGGTTTAAAACCCTAATACTGACTAAAGGAAAGAGTTCAGTTTTGGGGTTTAACACCCTAATGTTGACTGAATGGAAAAAGTTCAGTTTAGGGTTTAAAACCCTAAAGCTGACTAAATGGAAAAAGTTCAGTTTAGGGTTTAAAACCCTAATGCTGACTAAATGAAAAGAATTCAGTTTAGGGTTTAAAACCCTAATGCTGACTGAAGGAAAAAGTTCAGTTTAGAGTTTAAAACCCTAATGCTAACTGAATGGAAAAAGTTCAGTTTAGGGTTTAAAACCCTAATGCTGACTAAAGGAAAAGAGTTCAGTTTAGGGTTTAAAACCCTAATGCTGACTAAAGGAAAAAGTTCAGTTTAGGATTTAAAACCCTAATGTTGACTGAATGGAAAAAGTTCAAGTTTAGGGTTTAAAACCCTAATGCTGACTGAAGGAAAGAGTTTAGTTTAGGGTTTAAAACCCTAATGCTGACTAAATGAAAGAGTTCAGTTTAGGGTTTAAAACCCTAATGCTGACTGAATGGAAAAAGTTCAGTTTAGGGTTTAAACCCCTAATGCTTACTAAAGGAAAAGAGTTCAGTTTAGGGTTTAAAACCCTAATGCTGACTAAAGGAAAAAGTTCAGTTTAGGGTTTAAAACCCTAATGCTGACTGAATGGAAAAAGTTCAGTTTAGGGTTTAAAACCCTAATGCTGACTAAATGAAAAGAATTCAGTTTAGGGTTTAAAACCCTATTGCTAACTAAAGGAAAAAGTTCAGTTTAGAGTTTAAAATCCTAATGCTGACTGAAGGAAAGAGTTCAGTTTAGGGTTTAAATCCCTAATACTGACTGAAGGAAAGAGTTCAGTTTAGAGTTTAAAACCCTAATGCTAACTGAATGGAAAAAGTTCAGTTTAGGGTTTAAAACCCTAATGCTGACTAAAGGAAAAGAGTTCACTTTAGGGTTTAAAACCCTAATGCTGACTAAAGGAAAAAGATCAGTTTAGGATTTAAAACCCTAATGTTGACTGAATGGAAAAAGTTCAGTTTAGAGTTTAAAACCCTAATGCTGACTGAAGGAAAGAGTTCAGTTTAGGGTTTAAAACCCTAATGCTGACTAAAGGAAAGAGTTCAGTTTAGGGTTTAAAACCCTAATGCTGACTGAATGGAAAAAGTTCAGCTTAGGGTTTAAACCCCTAATGCTGACTAAAGGAAAAGAGTTCAGTTTAGGGTTTAAAACCCTAATGCTGACTAAAGGAAAAAGTTCAGTTTTGGGTTTAAAACCCTAATACTGACTGAATGGAAAAAGTTCAGTTTAAGGTTTAAATCCCTAATGCTGACTAAATGGAAAAAGTTCAGTTTAGGGTTTAAAACCCTAATACTGACTGAAGGGAAAGAGTTCAGTTTAGGGTTTAAAACCCTAATGCTGACTAAAGGAAAGAGTTCAGTTTAGGATTTAAAACTCTAATGTTGACTAAAGGGAAGAGTTCAGTTTAGGGTTTAAAACCCTAATGCTGACTTAAATGAAAAGAGTTCAGTTTAGGGTTTAAAACCCTAATGATGACTTAAATGAAAAGAGTTCAGTTTAGGGTTTAAAACCCTAATGCTGACTAAATGGAAGAGTTCAGTTTAGGGTTTAAAACCCTAATGCTGACTAAATGAAAAAAGTTCAGTTTAGGTTTTAAAACCCTAATGCTGACTGAAGGAAAGAGTTCAGTTTAGGGTTTAAAACCCTAATGCTGACTAAAGGAAAGAGTTCAGTTTAGGGTTTAAAACCCTAATGCTGACTAAAGGAAAAAGTTCAGTTTAGGATTTAAAACCCTAATGTTGACTGAATGGAAAAAGTTCAGTTTAGGGTTTAAAACCCTAATGCTTACTGAAGGAAAGAGTTCAGTTTAGGGTTTAAAACCCTAATGCTGACTAAATGAAAGAGTTCAGTTTAGGGTTTAAAACCCTAATGCTGACTGAATGGAAAAAGTTCAGTTTAGGGTTTAAACCCCTAATGCTTACTAAAGGAAAAGAGTTCAGTTTAGGGTTTAAAACCCTAATGCTGACTAAAGGAAAAAGTTCAGTTTAGGGTTTAAAACCCTAATGCTGACTGAATGGAAAAAGTTCAGTTTAGGGTTTAAAACCCTAATGCTGACTAAATGAAAAGAATTCAGTTTAGGGTTTAAAACCCTATTGCTAACTAAAGGAAAAAGTTCAGTTTAGAGTTTAAAATCCTAATGCTGACTGAAGGAAAGAGTTCAGTTTAGGGTTTAAATCCCTAATACTGACTGAAGGAAAGAGTTCAGTTTAGAGTTTAAAACCCTAATGCTAACTGAATGGAAAAAGTTCAGTTTAGGGTTTAAAACCCTAATGCTGACAAAAGGAAAAGAGTTCACTTTAGGGTTTAAAACCCTAATGCAGACTAAAGGAAAAAGATCAGTTTAGGATTTAAGACCCTAATGTTGACTAAATGGAAAAAGTTCAGTTTAGAGTTTAAAACCCTAATGCTGACTTAAGGAAAGAGTTCAGTTTAGGGTTTAAAACCCTAATGCTGACTAAAGGAAAGAGTTCAGTTTAGGGTTTAAAACCCTAATGCTGACTGAATGGAAAAAGTTCAGTTTAGGGTTTAAACCCCTAATGCTGACTAAAGGAAAAGAGTTCAGTTTAGGGTTTAAAACCCTAATGCTGACTAAAGGAAAGAGTTCAGTTTAGGATTTAAAACTCTAATGTTGACTAAAGGGAAGAGTTCAGTTTAGGGTTTAGAACCCTAATGCTGACTAAAGGGAAGAGTTCAGTTTAGGGTTTAAAACCCTAATGCTGACTTAAATGAAAAGAGTTCAGTTTAGGGTTTAAAACCCTAATGCTGACTAAAGGGAAGAGTTCAGTTTAGGGTTTAATACCCTAATGCTGACTAAATGGAAAAAGTTTAGTTTAGGGTTTAAAACCCTAATGCTGACTGAATGGAAAAAGTTCAGTTTAGGGTTTAAAACCCTAATGCTGACTGAAGGAAAGAGTTCAGTTTAGGGTTTAAAAACCTAATGCTGACTAAAGGAAAGAGTTCAGTTTAGGGTTTAAAACCCAAATGCTGACTAAAGGGAAGAGTTCAGTTTAGGGTTTAAAACCCTAATGCTGACTGAATGGAAAAAGTTCAATTTAGGGTTTAAAACCCTTATGTTGACTGAAGGAAAGAGTTTAGTTTAGGGTTTAAAACCCTAATGCTGACTAAAGGAAAGAGTTGAGTTTAGGGTTTAAAACCCTAATGTTGACTGAATGAAAAAAGTTCAGTTTAGGGTTTAAAACCCTAATGCTGACTAAAGGATAAGAGTTCAGTTTAGGGTTTAAAACCCTAATGCTGACTAAAGGAAAAAGTTTAGTTTAGGGTTTAAAACCCTAATGCTGACTGAATGGAAAAAGTTCAGTTTAGGGTTTAAAACCCTAATGCTGACTTAAGGAAAGAGTTCAGTTTAGGGTTTAAAACCCTAATGCTGACTGAATGGAAAAAGTTCAGTTTAGGGTTTAAAATCCTAATGCTGACTGAAGGAAAGAGTTTAGTTTAGGGTTTAAAAACCTAATGCTGACTAAAGGAAAGAGTTTAGTTTAGGGTTTAAAACCCTAATACTGACTGAATGGAAAAAGTTCAGTTTAGAGTTTAAAACCCAAATGCTGACTAAAGGAAAAGAGTTCAGTTTAGGGTTTAAAACCCTAATGCTGACTAAAGGAAAAAGTTCAGTTTAGGGTTTAAAACCCTAATGCTGACTGAATGGAAAAAGTTCAGTTTAGGGTTTAAAACCCTAATGCTGACTGAAGGAAAGAGTTCAGTTTAGGATTTAAAACCCTAATGTTGACTAAATGGAAAAAGTTCAGTTTAGAGTTTAAAACCCTAATGATGACTGAATGGAAAAAGTTCAGTTTAGGGTTTAAACCCCTAATGATGACTAAAGGAAAGAGTTCAGTTTAGGGTTTAAAACCCAAATGCTGACTAAAGGGAAGAGTTCAGTTTAGGGTTTAAAACCCTAATGCTGACTGAATGGAAAAAGTTCAATTTAGGGTTTAAAACCCTTATGTTGACTGAAGGAAAGAGTTTAGTTTAGGGTTTAAAACCCTAATGCTGACTAAAGGAAAGAGTTGAGTTTAGGGTTTAAAACCCTAATGTTGACTGAATGAAAAAAGTTCAGTTTAGGGTTTAAAACCCTAATGCTGACTAAAGGATAAGAGTTCAGTTTAGGGTTTAAAACCCTAATGCTGACTAAAGGAAAAAGTTTAGTTTAGGGTTTAAAACCCTAATGCTGACTGAATGGAAAAAGTTCAGTTTAGGGTTTAAAACCCTAATGCTGACTTAAGGAAAGAGTTCAGTTTAGGGTTTAAAACCCTAATGCTGACTAAAGGAAAGAGTTCAGTTTAGGGTTTAAAACCCTAATGCTGACTAAAGGAAAAAGTTCAGTTTAGGATTTAAAACCCTAATGTTGACTGAATGGAAAAAGTTCAGTTTAGGGTTTAAAACCCTAATGCTTACTGAAGGAAAGAGTTCAGTTTAGGGTTTAAAACCCTAATGCTGACTAAATGAAAGAGTTCAGTTTAGGGTTTAAAACCCTAATGCTGACTGAATGGAAAAAGTTCAGTTTAGGGTTTAAACCCCTAATGCTTACTAAAGGAAAAGAGTTCAGTTTAGGGTTTAAAACCCTAATGCTGACTAAAGGAAAAAGTTCAGTTTAGGGTTTAAAACCCTAATGCTGACTGAATGGAAAAAGTTCAGTTTAGGGTTTAAAACCCTAATGCTGACTAAATGAAAAGAATTCAGTTTAGGGTTTAAAACCCTATTGCTAACTAAAGGAAAAAGTTCAGTTTAGAGTTTAAAATCCTAATGCTGACTGAAGGAAAGAGTTCAGTTTAGGGTTTAAATCCCTAATACTGACTGAAGGAAAGAGTTCAGTTTAGAGTTTAAAACCCTAATGCTAACTGAATGGAAAAAGTTCAGTTTAGGGTTTAAAACCCTAATGCTGACAAAAGGAAAAGAGTTCACTTTAGGGTTTAAAACCCTAATGCAGACTAAAGGAAAAAGATCAGTTTAGGATTTAAGACCCTAATGTTGACTAAATGGAAAAAGTTCAGTTTAGAGTTTAAAACCCTAATGCTGACTTAAGGAAAGAGTTCAGTTTAGGGTTTAAAACCCTAATGCTGACTAAGGAAAGAGTTCAGTTTAGGGTTTAAAACCCTAATGCTGACTGAATGGAAAAAGTTCAGTTTAGGGTTTAAACCCCTAATGCTGACTAAAGGAAAAGAGTTCAGTTTAGGGTTTAAAACCCTAATGCTGACTAAAGGAAAGAGTTCAGTTTAGGATTTAAAACTCTAATGTTGACTAAAGGGAAGAGTTCAGTTTAGGGTTTAGAACCCTAATGCTGACTAAAGGGAAGAGTTCAGTTTAGGGTTTAAAACCCTAATGCTGACTTAAATGAAAAGAGTTCAGTTTAGGGTTTAAAACCCTAATGCTGACTAAAGGGAAGAGTTCAGTTTAGGGTTTAATACCCTAATGCTGACTAAATGGAAAAAGTTTAGTTTAGGGTTTAAAACCCTAATGCTGACTGAATGGAAAAAGTTCAGTTTAGGGTTTAAAACCCTAATGCTGACTGAAGGAAAGAGTTCAGTTTAGGGTTTAAAAACCTAATGCTGACTAAAGGAAAGAGTTCAGTTTAGGGTTTAAAACCCAAATGCTGACTAAAGGGAAGAGTTCAGTTTAGGGTTTAAAACCCTAATGCTGACTGAATGGAAAAAGTTCAATTTAGGGTTTAAAACCCTTATGTTGACTGAAGGAAAGAGTTTAGTTTAGGGTTTAAAACCCTAATGCTGACTAAAGGAAAGAGTTGAGTTTAGGGTTTAAAACCCTAATGTTGACTGAATGAAAAAAGTTCAGTTTAGGGTTTAAAACCCTAATGCTGACTAAAGGATAAGAGTTCAGTTTAGGGTTTAAAACCCTAATGCTGACTAAAGGAAAAAGTTTAGTTTAGGGTTTAAAACCCTAATGCTGACTGAATGGAAAAAGTTCAGTTTAGGGTTTAAAACCCTAATGCTGACTTAAGGAAAGAGTTCAGTTTAGGGTTTAAAACCCTAATGCTGACTGAATGGAAAAAGTTCAGTTTAGGGTTTAAAATCCTAATGCTGACTGAAGGAAAGAGTTTAGTTTAGGGTTTAAAAACCTAATGCTGACTAAAGGAAAGAGTTTAGTTTAGGGTTTAAAACCCTAATACTGACTGAATGGAAAAAGTTCAGTTTAGAGTTTAAAACCCAAATGCTGACTAAAGGAAAAGAGTTCAGTTTAGGGTTTAAAACCCTAATGCTGACTAAAGGAAAAAGTTCAGTTTAGGGTTTAAAACCCTAATGCTGACTGAATGGAAAAAGTTCAGTTTAGGGTTTAAAACCCTAATGCTGACTGAAGGAAAGAGTTCAGTTTAGGATTTAAAACCCTAATGTTGACTAAATGGAAAAAGTTCAGTTTAGAGTTTAAAACCCTAATGATGACTGAATGGAAAAAGTTCAGTTTAGGGTTTAAACCCCTAATGATGACTAAAGGAAAGAGTTCAGTTTAGGGTTTAAAACCCAAATGCTGACTAAAGGGAAGAGTTCAGTTTAGGGTTTAAAACCCTAATGCTGACTGAATGGAAAAAGTTCAATTTAGGGTTTAAAACCCTTATGTTGACTGAAGGAAAGAGTTTAGTTTAGGGTTTAAAACCCTAATGCTGACTAAAGGAAAGAGTTGAGTTTAGGGTTTAAAACCCTAATGTTGACTGAATGAAAAAAGTTCAGTTTAGGGTTTAAAACCCTAATGCTGACTAAAGGATAAGAGTTCAGTTTAGGGTTTAAAACCCTAATGCTGACTAAAGGAAAAAGTTTAGTTTAGGGTTTAAAACCCTAATGCTGACTGAATGGAAAAAGTTCAGTTTAGGGTTTAAAACCCTAATGCTGACTTAAGGAAAGAGTTCAGTTTAGGGTTTAAAACCCTAATGCTGACTGAATGGAAAAAGTTCAGTTTAGGGTTTAAAATCCTAATGCTGACTGAAGGAAAGAGTTTAGTTTAGGGTTTAAAAACCTAATGCTGACTAAAGGAAAGAGTTTAGTTTAGGGTTTAAAACCCTAATACTGACTGAATGGAAAAAGTTCAGTTTAGAGTTTAAAACCCAAATGCTGACTAAAGGAAAAGAGTTCAGTTTAGGGTTTAAAACCCTAATGCTGACTAAAGGAAAAAGTTCAGTTTAGGGTTTAAAACCCTAATGCTGACTGAATGGAAATAGTTCAGTTTAGGGTTTAAAACCCTAATGCTGACTGAAGGAAAGAGTTCAGTTTAGGATTTAAAACCCTAATGTTGACTAAATGGAAAAAGTTCAGTTTAGAGTTTAAAACCCTAATGATGACTGAATGGAAAAAGTTCAGTTTAGGGTTTAAACCCCTAATGATGACTAAAGGAAAAGAGTTCAGTTTAGGGTTTAAAACCCTAATGCTGACTAAAGGAAAAAGTTCAGTTTAGGGTTTAAAACCCTAATGCTGACTGAATGGAAAAGTTCAGTTTAGGGTTTAAAACCTTAATGCTGACAGAAGGGAAAATTTCAGTTTAGGGTTTAAAACCCTAATGCTGACAAAAGGGAAGAATTCAGTTTAGGGTTTTAAAACCTTAATGCTGACTGAATGGAAAGAGTTCAGTTTAGGGTTTAAAACCCTAATGCTGACTGAGTGGAAAAAGTTCAGTTTAGGGTTTAAAACCCTAATGCTGACCAAAGGAAAGAGTTCAGTTTAGGGTTTAAAACCTTAATGCTGACTGAATGGAAAGAGTTCAGTTTAGGGTTTAAAACCCTAATACTTACTAAATGGAAAAAGTTCAGTTTAGGGTTTAAAACCCTAATGCTGACCAAAGGAAAGAGTTCAGTTTAGGGTTTAAAACCCTAATGCTGACTAAATGGAAAAGTTCAGTTTAGGGATTAAAACCCTAATACTGACTAAAGGAAAGAGTTCAGTTTTGGGGTTTAACACCCTAATGCTGACTGAACGGAAAAAGTTCAGTTTAGGGTTTAAAACCCTAAAGCTGACTAAATGGAAAAAGTTCAGTTTAGGGTTTAAAACCCTAATGCTGACTAAATAAAAAGAATTCTGTTTAGGGTCTAAAACCCTATTGCTGACTAAAGGAAAAAGTTCAGTTTAGGGTTTAAAATCCTAATGCTGACTGAAGGAAAGAGTTCAGTTTAGGGTTTAAAACCCTAATGCTGACTGAAGGAAAAAGTTCAGTTTAAAGTTTAAAACCCTAATGCTAACTGAATGGAAAAAGTTCAGTTTAGGGTTTAAAACCCTAATGCTGACTAAAGGAAAAGAGTTCAGTTTAGGGTTTAAAACCCTAATGCTGACTGAATGGAAAAAGTTCAGTTTAGGGTTTAAAACCCTAATGCTGACTAAATGAAAAGAATTCAGTTTAGGGTTTAAAACCCTATTGCTAACTAAAGGAAAAAGTTCAGTTTAGAGTTTAAAATCCTAATGCTGACTGAAGGAAAGAGTTCAGTTTAGGGTTTAAATCCCTAATACTGACTGAAGGAAAGAGTTCAGTTTAGAGTTTAAAACCCTAATGCTAACTGAATGGAAAAAGTTCAGTTTAGGGTTTAAAACCCTAATGCTGACAAAAGGAAAAGAGTTCACTTTAGGGTTTAAAACCCTAATGCAGACTAAAGGAAAAAGATCAGTTTAGGATTTAAGACCCTAATGTTGACTAAATGGAAAAAGTTCAGTTTAGAGTTTAAAACCCTAATGCTGACTTAAGGAAAGAGTTCAGTTTAGGGTTTAAAACCCTAATGCTGACTAAAGGAAAGAGTTCAGTTTAGGATTTAAAACTCTAATGTTGACTAAAGGGAAGAGTTCAGTTTAGGGTTTAAAACCCTAATGCTGACTTAAATGAAAAGAGTTCAGTTTAGGGTTTAAAACCCTAATGATGACTTAAATGAAAAGAGTTCAGTTTAGGGTTTAAAACCCTAATGCTGACTAAATGGAAGAGTTCAGTTTAGGGTTTAAAACCCTAATGCTGACTAAAGGAAAAGAGTTCAGTTTAGGGTTTAAAACCCTAATGCTGACTAAAGGAAAAAGTTCAGTTTAGGATTTAAAACCCTAATGTTGACTGAATGGAAAAAGTTCAGTTTAGGGTTTAAAACCCTAATGCTTACTGAAGGAAAGAGTTCAGTTTAGGGTTTAAAACCCTAATGCTGACTAAATGAAAGAGTTCAGTTTAGGGTTTAAAACCCTAATGCTGACTGAATGGAAAAAGTTCAGTTTAGGGTTTAAACCCCTAATGCTTACTAAAGGAAAAGAGTTCAGTTTAGGGTTTAAAACCCTAATGCTGACTAAAGGAAAGAGTTCAGTTTAGGGTTTAAAACCCTAATGCTGACTGAATGGAAAAAGTTCAGTTTAGGGTTTAAAACCCTAATGCTGACTAAATGAAAAGAATTCAGTTTAGGGTTTAAAACCCTATTGCTAACTAAAGGAAAAAGTTCAGTTTAGAGTTTAAAATCCTAATGCTGACTGAAGGAAAGAGTTCAGTTTAGGGTTTAAATCCCTAATACTGACTGAAGGAAAGAGTTCAGTTTAGAGTTTAAAACCCTAATGCTAACTGAATGGAAAAAGTTCAGTTTAGGGTTTAAAACCCTAAAGCTGACTAAATGGAAAAAGTTCAGTTTAGGGTTTAAAACCCTAATGCTGACTAAATAAAAAGAATTCTGTTTAGGGTCTAAAACCCTATTGCTGACTAAAGGAAAAAGTTCAGTTTAGGGTTTAAAATCCTAATGCTGACTGAAGGAAAGAGTTCAGTTTAGGGTTTAAAACCCTAATGCTGACTGAAGGAAAAAGTTCAGTTTAAAGTTTAAAACCCTAATGCTAACTGAATAGAAAAAGTTCAGTTTAGGGTTTAAAACCCTAATGCTGACTAAATGAAAGAGTTCAGTTTAGGGTTTAAAACCCTAATGCTGACTGAATGGAAAAAGTTCAGTTTAGGGTTTAAAACCCTAATGCTGACTAAATGAAAAGAATTCAGTTTAGGGTTTAAAACCCTATTGCTAACTAAAGGAAAAAGTTCAGTTTAGAGTTTAAAATCCTAATGCTGACTGAAGGAAAGAGTTCAGTTTAGGGTTTAAATCCCTAATACTGACTGAAGGAAAGAGTTCAGTTTAGAGTTTAAAACCCTAATGCTAACTGAATGGAAAAAGTTCAGTTTAGGGTTTAAAACCCTAATGCTGACAAAAGGAAAAGAGTTCACTTTAGGGTTTAAAACCCTAATGCAGACTAAAGGAAAAAGATCAGTTTAGGATTTAAGACCCTAATGTTGACTAAATGGAAAAAGTTCAGTTTAGAGTTTAAAACCCTAATGCTGACTTAAGGAAAGAGTTCAGTTTAGGGTTTAAAACCCTAATGCTGACTAAAGGAAAGAGTTCAGTTTAGGATTTAAAACTCTAATGTTGACTAAAGGGAAGAGTTCAGTTTAGGGTTTAAAACCCTAATGCTGACTTAAATGAAAAGAGTTCAGTTTAGGGTTTAAAACCCTAATGATGACTTAAATGAAAAGAGTTCAGTTTAGGGTTTAAAACCCTAATGCTGACTAAATGGAAGAGTTCAGTTTAGGGTTTAAAACCCTAATGCTGACTAAATGAAAAAAGTTCAGTTTAGGTTTTAAAACCCTAATGCTGACTGAAGGAAAGAGTTCAGTTTAGGGTTTAAAACCCTAATGCTGACTAAAGGAAAGAGTTCAGTTTAGGGTTTAAAACCCTAATGCTGACTAAAGGAAAAAGTTCAGTTTAGGATTTAAAACCCTAATGTTGACTGAATGGAAAAAGTTCAGTTTAGGGTTTAAAACCCTAATGCTTACTGAAGGAAAGAGTTCAGTTTAGGGTTTAAAACCCTAATGCTGACTAAATGAAAGAGTTCAGTTTAGGGTTTAAAACCCTAATGCTGACTGAATGGAAAAAGTTCAGTTTAGGGTTTAAACCCCTAATGCTTACTAAAGGAAAAGAGTTCAGTTTAGGGTTTAAAACCCTAATGCTGACTAAAGGAAAAAGTTCAGTTTAGGGTTTAAAACCCTAATGCTGACTGAATGGAAAAAGTTCAGTTTAGGGTTTAAAACCCTAATGCTGACTAAATGAAAAGAATTCAGTTTAGGGTTTAAAACCCTATTGCTAACTAAAGGAAAAAGTTCAGTTTAGAGTTTAAAATCCTAATGCTGACTGAAGGAAAGAGTTCAGTTTAGGGTTTAAATCCCTAATACTGACTGAAGGAAAGAGTTCAGTTTAGAGTTTAAAACCCTAATGCTAACTGAATGGAAAAAGTTCAGTTTAGGGTTTAAAACCCTAAAGCTGACTAAATGGAAAAAGTTCAGTTTAGGGTTTAAAACCCTAATGCTGACTAAATAAAAAGAATTCTGTTTAGGGTCTAAAACCCTATTGCTGACTAAAGGAAAAAGTTCAGTTTAGGGTTTAAAATCCTAATGCTGACTGAAGGAAAGAGTTCAGTTTAGGGTTTAAAACCCTAATGCTGACTGAAGGAAAAAGTTCAGTTTAAAGTTTAAAACCCTAATGCTAACTGAATGGAAAAAGTTCAGTTTAGGGTTTAAAACCCTAATGCTGACTAAAGGAAAAGAGTTCAGTTTAGGGTTTAAAACCCTAATGCTGACTGAATGGAAAAAGTTCAGTTTAGGGTTTAAAACCCTAATGCTGACTAAATGAAAAGAATTCAGTTTAGGGTTTAAAACCCTATTGCTAACTAAAGGAAAAAGTTCAGTTTAGAGTTTAAAATCCTAATGCTGACTGAAGGAAAGAGTTCAGTTTAGGGTTTAAATCCCTAATACTGACTGAAGGAAAGAGTTCAGTTTAGAGTTTAAAACCCTAATGCTAACTGAATGGAAAAAGTTCAGTTTAGGGTTTAAAACCCTAATGCTGACAAAAGGAAAAGAGTTCACTTTAGGGTTTAAAACCCTAATGCAGACTAAAGGAAAAAGATCAGTTTAGGATTTAAGACCCTAATGTTGACTAAATGGAAAAAGTTCAGTTTAGAGTTTAAAACCCTAATGCTGACTTAAGGAAAGAGTTCAGTTTAGGGTTTAAAACCCTAATGCTGACTAAAGGAAAGAGTTCAGTTTAGGATTTAAAACTCTAATGTTGACTAAAGGGAAGAGTTCAGTTTAGGGTTTAAAACCCTAATGCTGACTTAAATGAAAAGAGTTCAGTTTAGGGTTTAAAACCCTAATGATGACTTAAATGAAAAGAGTTCAGTTTAGGGTTTAAAACCCTAATGCTGACTAAATGGAAGAGTTCAGTTTAGGGTTTAAAACCCTAATGCTGACTAAAGGAAGGAAAAGTTCAGTTTAGGGTTTAAAACCCTAATGCTGACTGAAGGAAAGAGTTCAGTTTAGGGTTTAAAACCCTAATGCTGACTAAAGGAAAAAGTTCAGTTTAGGGTTTAAAACCCTAATGCTGACTAAAGGAAAAAGTTCAGTTTAGGATTTAAAACCCTAATGTTGACTGAATGGAAAAAGTTCAGTTTAGGGTTTAAAACCCTAATGCTGACTGAAGGAAAGAGTTCAGTTTAGGGTTTAAAACCCTAATGCTGACTAAATGAAAGAGTTCAGTTTAGGGTTTAAAACCCTAATGCTGACTGAATGGAAAAAGTTCAGTTTAGGGTTTAAAACCCTAATGCTGACTAAAGGAAAAGAGTTCAGTTTAGGGTTTAAAACCCTAATGCTGACTAAAGGAAAAAGTTCAGTTTAGGGTTTAAAACCCTAATGCTGACTGAATGGAAAAAGTTCAGTTTAGGGTTTAAAACCCTAATGCTGACTAAATGAAAAAGTTCAGTTTAGGGTTTAAAACCTAATGTTGACTGAATGGAAAAAGTTCAGTTTAGGGTTTAAAACCCTAATGCTGACTGAAGGAAAGAGTTCAGTTTAGGGTTTAAAACCCTAATGCTGACTAAATGAAAGAGTTCAGTTTAGGGTTTAAAACCCTAATGCTGACTGAATGGAAAAAGTTCAGTTTAGGGTTTAAAACCCTAATGCTGACTAAAGGAAAAAGTTCAGTTTAGGGTTTAAAACCCTAATGCTGACTAAAGGAAAAAGTTCAGTTTAGGATTTAAAACCCTAATGTTGACTGAATGGAAAAAGTTCAGTTTAGGGTTTAAAACCCTAATGCTGACTGAAGGAAAGAGTTCAGTTTAGGGTTTAAAACCCTAATGCTGACTAAATGAAAGAGTTCAGTTTAGGGTTTAAAACCCTAATGCTGACTGAATGGAAAAAGTTCAGTTTAGGGTTTAAAACCCTAATGCTGACTAAAGGAAAAGAGTTCAGTTTAGGGTTTAAAACCCTAATGCTGACTAAAGGAAAAAGTTCAGTTTAGGGTTTAAAACCCTAATGCTGACTGAATGGAAAAAGTTCAGTTTAGGGTTTAAAACCCTAATGCTGACTAAATGAAAAGAATTCAGTTTAGGGTTTAAAACCCTATTGCTAACTAAAGGAAAAAGTTCAGTTTAGAGTTTAAAATCCTAATGCTGACTGAAGGAAAGAGTTCAGTTTAGGGTTTAAATCCCTAATACTGACTGAAGGAAAGAGTTCAGTTTAGAGTTTAAAACCCTAATGCTAACTGAATGGAAAAAGTTCAGTTTAGGGTTTAAAACCCTAATGCTGACAAAAGGAAAAGAGTTCACTTTAGGGTTTAAAACCCTAATGCAGACTAAAGGAAAAAGATCAGTTTAGGATTTAAGACCCTAATGTTGACTAAATGGAAAAAGTTCAGTTTAGAGTTTAAAACCCTAATGCTGACTTAAGGAAAGAGTTCAGTTTAGGGTTTAAAACCCTAATGCTGACTAAAGGAAAGAGTTCAGTTTAGGGTTTAAAACCCTAATGCTGACTGAATGGAAAAAGTTCAGTTTAGGGTTTAAAACCCTAATGCTGACTAAAGGAAAAGAGTTCAGTTTAGGGTTTAAAACCCTAATGCTGACTAAAGGAAAGAGTTCAGTTTAGGGTTTAAAACCCTAATGCTGACTAAAGGGAAGAGTTCAGTTTAGGGTTTAAAACTCTAATGTTGACTAAAGGGAAGAGTTCAGTTTAGGGTTTAAAACCCTAATGCTGACTTAAATGAAAAGAGTTCAGTTTAGGGTTTAAAACCCTAATGCTGACTAAAGGGAAGAGTTCAGTTTAGGGTTTAAAACCCTAATGCTGACTAAATGGAAAAAGTTCAGTTTAGGGTTTAAAACCCTAATGCTGACTGAATGGAAAAAGTTCAGTTTAGGGTTTAAAACCCTAATGCTGACTGAAGGAAAGAGTTCAGTTTAGGGTTTAAAACCCTAATGCTGACTAAAGGAAAGAGTTCAGTTTAGGGTTTAAAACCCAAATGCTGACTAAAGGGAAGAGTTCAGTTTAGGGTTTAAAACCCTAATGCTGACTGAATGGAAAAAGTTCAGTTTAGGGTTTAAAACCCTAATGCTGACTGAAGGAAAGAGTTCAGTTTAGGGTTTAAAACCCTAATGCTGACTAAAGGAAAGAGTTCAGTTTAGGGTTTAAAACCCTAATGTTGACTGAATGGAAAAAGTTCAGTTTAGGGTTTAAAACCCTAATGCTGACTAAAGGAAAGAGTTCAGTTTAGGGTTTAAAACCCTAATGCTGACTAAAGGAAAAAGTTCAGTTTAGGGTTTAAAACCCTAATGCTGACTGAATGGAAAAAGTTCAGTTTAGGGTTTAAAACCCTAATGCTGACTTAAGGAAAGAGTTCAGTTTAGGGTTTAAAACCCTAATGCTGACTGAATGGAAAAAGTTCAGTTTAGGGTTTAAAACCCTAATGCTGACTGAAGGAAAGAGTTCAGTTTAGGGTTTAAAACCCTAATGCTGACTAAAGGAAAGAGTTCAGTTTAGGGTTTAAAACCCTAATGCTGACTGAATGGAAAAAGTTCAGTTTAGGGTTTAAAACCCTAATGCTGACTAAAGGGAAAAGTTCAGTTTAGGGTTTAAAACCCTAATGCTGACTAAAGGAAAAAGTTCAGTTTAGGGTTTAAAACCCTAATGCTGACTGAATGGAAAAAGTTCAGTTTAGGGTTTAAAACCCTAATGCTGACTGAAGGAAAGAGTTCAGTTTAGGGTTTAAAACCCTAATGCTGACTGAATGGAAAAAGTTCAGTTTAGGGTTTAAAACCCTAATGCTGACTGAATGGAAAAAGTTCAGTTTAGGGTTTAAAACCCTAATGCTGACTAAAGGAAAGAGTTCAGTTTAGGGTTTAAAACCCAAATGCTGACTAAAGGGAAGAGTTCAGTTTAGGGTTTAAAACCCTAATGCTGACTGAATGGAAAAAGTTCAATTTAGGGTTTAAAACCCTTATGTTGACTGAAGGAAAGAGTTTAGTTTAGGGTTTAAAACCCTAATGCTGACTAAAGGAAAGAGTTGAGTTTAGGGTTTAAAACCCTAATGCTGACTGAATGGAAAAAGTTCAGTTTAGGGTTTAAAACCCTAATGCTGACTAAAGGATAAGAGTTCAGTTTAGGGTTTAAAACCCTAATGCTGACTAAAGGAAAAAGTTTAGTTTAGGGTTTAAAACCCTAATGCTGACTGAATGGAAAAAGTTCAGTTTAGGGTTTAAAACCCTAATGCTGACTTAAGGAAAGAGTTCAGTTTAGGGTTTAAAACCCTAATGCTGACTGAATGGAAAAAGTTCAGTTTAGGGTTTAAAACCCTAATGCTGACTGAAGGAAAGAGTTTAGTTTAGGGTTTAAAACCCTAATGCTGACTAAAGGAAAGAGTTTAGTTTAGGGTTTAAAACCCTAATACTGACTGAATGGAAAAAGTTCAGTTTAGAGTTTAAAACCCAAATGCTGACTAAAGGAAAAGAGTTCAGTTTAGGGTTTAAAACCCTAATGCTGACTAAAGGAAAAAGTTCAGTTTAGGGTTTAAAACCCTAATGCTGACTGAATGGAAATAGTTCAGTTTAGGGTTTAAAACCCTAATGCTGACTGAAGGAAAGAGTTCAGTTTAGGATTTAAAACCCTAATGTTGACTAAATGGAAAAAGTTCAGTTTAGAGTTTAAAACCCTAATGCTGACTGAATGGAAAAAGTTCAGTTTAGGGTTTAAAACCCTAATGCTGACTAAAGGAAAAGAGTTCAGTTTAGGGTTTAAAACCCTAATGCTGACTAAAGGAAAAAGTTCAGTTTAGGGTTTAAAACCCTAATGCTGACTGAATGGAAAAGTTCAGTTTAGGGTTTAAAACCCTAATGCTGACTAAAGGGAAAAGTTCAGTTTAGGGTTTAAAACCCTAATGCTGACTAAAGGAAAGAGTTCAGTTTAGGGTTTAAAACCCTAATGCTGACTGAATGGAAAGAGTTCAGTTTAGGGTTTAAAACCCTAATGCTGACTGAATGGAAAAAGTTCAGTTTAGGGTTTAAAACCCTAATGCTGACTGAATGGAAAAAGTTCAGTTTAGGGTTTAAAACCCTAATGCTGACTGAATGGAAAAAGTTCAGTTTAGGGTTTAAAACCCTAATGCTGACTAAATGGAAAAAGTTCAGTTTAGGGTTTAAAACCCTAATGCTGACTAAAGGAAAGAGTTCAGTTTAGGGTTTAAAACCCTAATGCTGACTAAATGGAAAAGTTCAGTTTAGGGTTTAAAACCCTAATACTGACTAAAGGAAAGAGTTCAGTTTAGGGTTTAAAACCCTAATGCTGACTGAATGGAAAAAGTTCAGTTTAGGGTTTAAAACCCTAATGCTGACTAAATGGAAAAAGTTCAGTTTAGGGTTTAAAACCCTAATGCTGACTAAAGGAAAGAGTTCAGTTTAGGGTTTAAAACCCTAATGCTGACTAAAGGAAAAAGTTCAGTTTAGGGTTTAAAACCCTAATGCTGACTGAAGGAAAGAGTTCAGTTTAGGGTTTAAAACCCTAATGCTGACTGAAGGAAAAAGTTCAGTTTAGAGTTTAAAACCCTAATGCTGACTGAATGGAAAAAGTTCAGCTTAGGGTTTAAAACCCTAATGCTGACTGAATGGAAAAAGTTCAGTTTAGGGTTTAAAACCCTAATGCTGACTAAAGGAAAAAGTTCAGTTTAGGGTTTAAAACCCTAATGTTGACTGAATGGAAAAAGTTCAGTTTAGGGTTTAAAACCCTAATGCTGACTGAAGGAAAGAGTTTAGTTTAGGGTTTAAAACCCTAATGCTGACTAAATGAAAGAGTTCAGTTTAGGGTTTAAAACCCTAATGCTGACTGAATGGAAAAAGTTCAGTTTAGGGTTTAAAACCCTAATGCTGACTAAAGGAAAAGAGTTCAGTTTAGGGTTTAAAACCCTAATGCTGACTAAAGGAAAAAGTTCAGTTTAGGGTTTAAAACCCTAATGCTGACTAAAGGAAAAGGTTCAGTTTAGGGTTTAAAACCCTAATGCTGACTAAAGGAAAAAGTTCAGTTTAGGGTTTAAAACCCTAATGCTGACTAAAGGAAAAAGTTCAGTTTAGGGTTTAAAACCCTAATGCTGACTGAATGGAAAAAGTTCAGTTTAGGGTTTAAAACCCTAATGCTGACTGAAGGAAAGAGTTCAGTTTAGGGTTTAAAACCCTAATGCTGACTAAATGAAAGAGTTCAGTTTAGGGTTTAAAACCCTAATGCTGACTGAATGGAAAAAGTTCAGTTTAGGGTTTAAACCCCTAATGATGACTGAATGGAAAAAGTTCAGTTTAGGGTTTAAAACCCTAATGATGACTAAAGGAAAAGAGTTCAGTTTAGGGTTTAAAACCCTAATGCTGACTAAAGGAAAAAGTTCAGTTTAGGGTTTAAAACCCTAATGCTGACTGAATGGAAAAGTTCAGTTTAGGGTTTAAAACCCTAATGCTGACTAAAGGGAAAAGTTCAGTTTAGGGTTTAAAACCCTAATGCTGACTAAAGGAAAGAATTCAGTTTAGGGTTTTAAAACCCTAATGCTGACTGAATGGAAAGAGTTCAGTTTAGGGTTTAAAACCCTAATGCTGACTGAGTGGAAAAAGTTCAGTTTAGGGTTTAAAACCCTAATGCTGACTGAGTGGAAAAAGTTCAGTTTAGGGTTTAAAACCCTAATGCTGACTGAATGGAAAAAGTTCAGTTTAGGGTTTAAAACCCTAATACTGACTAAATGGAAAAAGTTCAGTTTAGGGTTTAAAACCCTAATGCTGACTAAAGGAAAGAGTTCAGTTTAGGGTTTAAAACCCTAATGCTGACTAAATGGAAAAGTTCAGTTTAGGGTTTAAAACCCTAATGCTGACTAAAGGAAAGAGTTCAGTTTAGGGTTTAAAACCCTAATGCTGACTAAAGGAAAAAGTTCAGTTTAGGGTTTAAAACCCTAATGCTGACTAAATGGAAAAAGTTCAGTTTAGGGTTTAAAACCCTAATGCTGACTAAAGGAAAGAGTTCAGTTTAGGGTTTAAAACCCTAATGCTGACTAAAGGAAAAAGTTCAGTTTAGGGTTTAAAACCCTAATGCTGACTGAAGGAAAGAGTTCAGTTTAGGGTTTAAAACCCTAATGCTGACTGAAGGAAAAAGTTCAGTTTAGAGTTTAAAACCCTAATGCTAACTGAATGGAAAAAGTTCAGTTTAGGGTTTAAAACCCTAATGCTGACTAAAGGAAAAGAGTTCAGTTTAGGGTTTAAAACCCTAATGCTGACTAAAGGAAAAAGTTCAGTTTAGGATTTAAAACCCTAATGTTGACTGAATGGAAAAAGTTCAGTTTAGGGTTTAAAACCCTAATGCTGACTGAAGGAAAGAGTTCAGTTTAGGGTTTAAAACCCTAATGCTGACTGAATGGAAAAAGTTCAGTTTAGGGTTTAAAACCCTAATGCTGACTGAATGGAAAAAGTTCAGTTTAGGGTTTAAAACCCTAATGCTGACTAAAGGAAAAGAGTTCAGTTTAGGGTTTAAAACCCTAATGCTGACTAAAGGAAAAAGTTCAGTTTAGGGTTTAAAACCCTAATGCTGACTGAATGGAAAAAGTTCAGTTTAGGGTTTAAAACCCTAATGCTGACTAAATGGAAAGAGTTCAGTTTAGGGTTTAAAACCCTAATGCTGACTAAAGGAAAAAGTTCAGTTTAGGGTTTAAAACCCTAATGCTGACTGAAAGGAAAGAGTTCAGTTTAGGGTTTAAAACCCTAATGCTGACTGAAGGAAAAAGTTCAGTTTAGGGTTTAAAACCCTAATGCTGACTGAATGGAAAAAGTTCAGTTTAGGGTTTAAAACCCTAATGCTGACTAAAGGAAAAGAGTTCAGTTTAGGGTTTAAAACCCTAATGCTGACTAAAGGAAAAAGTTCAGTTTAGGGTTTAAAACCCTAATGCTGACTGAATGGAAAAAGTTCAGTTTAGGGTTTAAAACCCTAATGCTGACTGAAGGAAAGAGTTCAGTTTAGGGTTTAAAACCCTAATGCTGACTAAAGGAAAGAGTTCAGTTTAGGGTTTAAAACCCTAATGCTGACTGAATGGAAAAAGTTCAGTTTAGGGTTTAAAACCCTAATGCTGACTAAAGGAAAAAGTTCAGTTTAGGGTTTAAAACCCTAATGCTGACTAAAGGAAAAAGTTCAGTTTAGGGTTTAAAACCCTAATGCTGACTGAATGGAAAAAGTTCAGTTTAGGGTTTAAAACCCTAATGCTGACTAAATGGAAAAAGTTCAGTTTAGGGTTTAAAACCCTAATGCTGACTGAATGGAAAGAGTTCAGTTTAGGGTTTAAAACCCTAATGCTGACTAAAGGAAAGAGTTCAGTTTAGGGTTTAAAACCCTAATGCTGACTAAAGGAAAGAGTTCAGTTTAGGGTTTAAAACCCTAATGCTGACTAAATGAAAAGTTCAGTTTAGGGTTTAAAACCCTAATGCTGACTAAAGGAAAGAGTTCAGTTTAGGGTTTAAAACCCTAATGCTGACTAAATGGAAAAGTTCAGTTTAGGGTTTAAAACCCTAATGCTGACTAAATGGAAAAAGTTCAGTTTAGGGTTTAAAACCCTAATGCTGACTGAAGGAAAGAGTTCAGTTTAGGGTTTAAAACCCTAATGCTGACTAAAGGAAAGAGTTCAGTTTAGGGTTTAAAACCCTAATGCTGACTAAAGGAAAAAGTTCAGTTTAGGGTTTAAAACCCTAATGCTGACTGAATGGAAAAAGTTCAGTTTAGGGTTTAAAACCCTAATGCTGACTGAAGGAAAGAGTTCAGTTTAGGGTTTAAAACCCTAATGCTGACTAAATGAAAGAGTTCAGTTTAGGGTTTAAAACCCTAATGCTGACTGAATGGAAAAAGTTCAGTTTAGGGTTTAAAACCCTAATGCTGACTAAATGAAAAGAGTTCAGTTTAGGGTTTAAAACCCTAATGCTGACTAAAGGAAAAAGTTCAGTTTAGGGTTTAAAACCCTAATGCTGACTGAATGGAAAAAGTTCAGTTTAGGGTTTAAAACCCTAATGCTGACTAAATGAAAAGAGTTCAGTTTAGGGTTTAAAACCCTAATGCTGACTAAAGGAAAAAGTTCAGTTTAGGGTTTAAAACCCTAATGCTGACTGAAGGAAAGAGTTCAGTTTAGGGTTTAAAACCCTAATGCTGACTGAAGGAAAGAGTTCAGTTTAGGGTTTAAAACCCTAATGCTGACTGAATGGAAAAAGTTCAGTTTAGGGTTTAAAACCCTAATGCTGACTAAAGGAAAAAGTTCAGTTTAGGGTTTAAAACCCTAATGCTGACTAAAGGAAAAAGTTCAGTTTAGGGTTTAAAACCCTAATGCTGACTGAATGGAAAAAGTTCAGTTTAGGGTTTAAAACCCTAATGCTGACTAAAGGAAAGAGTTCAGTTTAGGGTTTAAAACCCTAATGCTGACTAAAGGAAAGAGTTCAGTTTAGGGTTTAAAACCCTAATGCTGACTGAATGGAAAAAGTTCAGTTTAGGGTTTAAAACCCTAATGCTGACTAAAGGAAAGAGTTCAGTTTAGGGTTTAAAACCCTAATGCTGACTGAATGGAAAAAGTTCAGTTTAGGGTTTAAAACCCTAATGCTGACTAAAGGAAAGAGTTCAGTTTAGGGTTTAAAACCCTAATGCTGACTGAATGGAAAAAGTTCAGTTTAGGGTTTAAAACCCTAATGCTGACTAAAGGAAAGAGTTCAGTTTAGGGTTTAAAACCCTAATGCTGACTAAAGGGAAAAAGTTCAGTTTAGGGTTTAAAACCCTAATGCTGACTAAAGGGAAAAGTTCAGTTTAGGGTTTAAAACCCTAATGCTGACTAAAGGAAAGAGTTCAGTTTAGGGTTTAAAACCCTAATGCTGACTAAAGGAAAGAGTTCAGTTTAGGGTTTAAAACCCTAATGCTGACTAAATGGAAAGAGTTCAGTTTAGGGTTTAAAACCCTAATGCTGACTAAATGGAAAAGTTCAGTTTAGGGTTTAAAACCCTAATGCTGACTGAAGGAAAGAGTTCAGTTTAGGGTTTAAAACCCTAATGCTGACTAAAGGAAAGAGTTCAGTTTAGGGTTTAAAACCCTAATGCTGACTAAAGGAAAGAGTTCAGTTTAGGGTTTAAAACCCTAATGCTGACTGAATGGAAAAAGTTCAGTTTAGGGTTTAAAACCCTAATGCTGACTGAAGGAAAGAGTTCAGTTTAGGGTTTAAAACCCTAATGCTGACTAAAGGAAAGAGTTCAGTTTAGGGTTTAAAACCCTAATGCTGACTGAATGGAAAAAGTTCAGTTTAGGGTTTAAAACCCTAATGCTGACTAAAGGAAAGAGTTCAGTTTAGGGTTTAAAACCCTAATGCTGACTAAAGGAAAGAGTTCAGTTTAGGGTTTAAAACCCTAATGCTGACTAAATGGAAAAAGTTCAGTTTAGGGTTTAAAACCCTAATGCTGACTAAAGGAAAGAGTTCAGTTTAGGGTTTAAAACCCTAATGCTGACTAAAGGAAAAAGTTCAGTTTAGGGTTTAAAACCCTAATGCTGACTGAATGGAAAAAGTTCAGTTTAGGGTTTAAAACCCTAATGCTGACTTAAAGGAAAGAGTTCAGTTTAGGGTTTAAAACCCTAATGCTGACTAAAGGAAAGAGTTCAGTTTAGGGTTTAAAACCCTAATGCTGACTGAATGGAAAAAGTTCAGTTTAGGGTTTAAAACCCTAATGCTGACTAAAGGAAAGAGTTCAGTTTAGGGTTTAAAACCCTAATGCTGACTAAAGGAAAAAGTTCAGTTTAGGGTTTAAAACCCTAATGCTGACTGAATGGAAAAAGTTCAGTTTAGGGTTTAAAACCCTAATGCTGACTAAATGGAAAAAGTTCAGTTTAGGGTTTAAAACCCTAATGCTGACTGAAGGAAAGAGTTCAGTTTAGGGTTTAAAACCCTAATGCTGACTAAAGGAAAGAGTTCAGTTTAGGGTTTAAAACCCTAATGCTGACTAAATGGAAAGAGTTCAGTTTAGGGTTTAAAACCCTAATGCTGACTAAATGGAAAGAGTTCAGTTTAGGGTTTAAAACCCTAATGCTGACTGAATGGAAAAAGTTCAGTTTAGGGTTTAAAACCCTAATGCTGACTAAATGGAAAGAGTTCAGTTTAGGGTTTAAAACCCTAATGCTGACTAAATGGAAAAAGTTCAGTTTAGGGTTTAAAACCCTAATGCTGACTGAAAGGAAAGAGTTCAGTTTAGGGTTTAAAACCCTAATGCTGACTGAAGGAAAGAGTTCAGTTTAGGGTTTAAAACCCTAATGCTGACTGAATGGAAAAAGTTCAGTTTAGGGTTTAAAACCCTAATGCTGACTGAAGGAAAGAGTTCAGTTTAGGGTTTAAAACCCTAATGCTGACTAAATGGAAAGAGTTCAGTTTAGGGTTTAAAACCCTAATGCTGACTGAATGGAAAAAGTTCAGTTTAGGGTTTAAAACCCTAATGCTGACTAAAGGAAAGAGTTCAGTTTAGGGTTTAAAACCCTAATGCTGACTAAAGGAAAAAGTTCAGTTTAGGGTTTAAAACCCTAATGCTGACTAAATGGAAAAAGTTCAGTTTAGGGTTTAAAACCCTAATGCTGACTAAATGGAAAGAGTTCAGTTTAGGGTTTAAAACCCTAATGCTGACTAAATGGAAAAAGTTCAGTTTAGGGTTTAAAACCCTAATGCTGACTAAAGGAAAGAGTTCAGTTTAGGGTTTAAAACCCTAATGCTGACTGAAGGAAAGAGTTCAGTTTAGGGTTTAAAACCCTAATGCTGACTGAATGGAAAAAGTTCAGTTTAGGGTTTAAAACCCTAATGCTGACTAAAGGAAAAGAGTTCAGTTTAGGGTTTAAAACCCTAATGCTGACTAAAGGAAAAAGTTCAGTTTAGGGTTTAAAACCCTAATGTTGACTGAATGGAAAAAGTTCAGTTTAGGGTTTAAAACCCTAATGCTGACTAAAGGAAAGAGTTCAGTTTAGGGTTTAAAACCCTAATGCTGACTAAATGGAAAGAGTTCAGTTTAGGGTTTAAAACCCTAATGCTGACTAAAGGGAAAAGAGTTCAGTTTAGGGTTTAAAACCCTAATGCTGACTAAATGGAAAAAGTTCAGTTTAGGGTTTAAAACCCTAATGCTGACTGAATGGAAAGAGTTCAGTTTAGGGTTTAAAACCCTAATGCTGACTGAAGGAAAGAGTTCAGTTTAGGGTTTAAAACCCTAATGCTGACTAAAGGAAAGAGTTCAGTTTAGGGTTTAAAACCCTAATGCTGACTAAAGGAAAGAGTTCAGTTTAGGGTTTAAAACCCTAATGCTGACTGAATGGAAAAAGTTCAGTTTAGGGTTTAAAACCCTAATGCTGACTGAAGGAAAGAGTTCAGTTTAGGGTTTAAAACCCTAATGCTGACTAAAGGAAAGAGTTCAGTTTAGGGTTTAAAACCCTAATGCTGACTGAATGGAAAAAGTTCAGTTTAGGGTTTAAAACCCTAATGCTGACTAAAGGAAAGAGTTCAGTTTAGGGTTTAAAACCCTAATGCTGACTAAAGGAAAAAGTTCAGTTTAGGGTTTAAAACCCTAATGCTGACTGAATGGAAAAGTTCAGTTTAGGGTTTAAAACCCTAATGCTGACTAAAGGAAAGAGTTCAGTTTAGGGTTTAAAACCCTAATGCTGACTGAATGGAAAAAGTTCAGTTTAGGGTTTAAAACCCTAATGCTGACTGAAGGAAAAAGTTCAGTTTAGGGTTTAAAACCCTAATGCTGACTAAAGGAAAGAGTTCAGTTTAGGGTTTAAAACCCTAATGCTGACTGAATGGAAAAAGTTCAGTTTAGGGTTTAAAACCCTAATGCTGACTAAAGGAAAAAGTTCAGTTTAGGGTTTAAAACCCTAATGCTGACTAAAGGAAAAAGTTCAGTTTAGGGTTTAAAACCCTAATGCTGACTGAATGGAAAAAGTTCAGTTTAGGGTTTAAAACCCTAATGCTGACTAAAGGAAAGAGTTCAGTTTAGGGTTTAAAACCCTAATGCTGACTAAATGGAAAAAGTTCAGTTTAGGGTTTAAAACCCTAATGCTGACTGAATGGAAAAAGTTCAGTTTAGGGTTTAAAACCCTAATGCTGACTAAAGGAAAAGAGTTCAGTTTAGGGTTTAAAACCCTAATGCTGACTAAAGGAAAAAGTTCAGTTTAGGGTTTAAAACCCTAATGCTGACTGAATGGAAAAGTTCAGTTTAGGGTTTAAAACCCTAATGCTGACTGAAGGGAAAAGTTCAGTTTAGGGTTTAAAACCCTAATGCTGACTAAAGGAAAGAGTTCAGTTTAGGGTTTAAAACCCTAATGCTGACTAAAGGAAAGAGTTCAGTTTAGGGTTTAAAACCCTAATGCTGACTAAAGGAAAGAGTTCAGTTTAGGGTTTAAAACCCTAATGCTGACTGAATGGAAAAAGTTCAGTTTAGGGTTTAAAACCCTAATGCTGACTGAATGGAAAAAGTTCAGTTTAGGGTTTAAAACCCTAATGCTGACTGAATGGAAAAAGTTCAGTTTAGGGTTTAAAACCCTAATGCTGACTGAATGGAAAAAGTTCAGTTTAGGGTTTAAAACCCTAATGCTGACTAAAGGAAAGAGTTCAGTTTAGGGTTTAAAACCCTAATGCTGACTAAATGGAAAAGTTCAGTTTAGGGTTTAAAACCCTAATGCTGACTAAAGGAAAGAGTTCAGTTTAGGGTTTAAAACCCTAATGCTGACTAAATGGAAAAAGTTCAGTTTAGGGTTTAAAACCCTAATGCTGACTAAAGGAAAAAGTTCAGTTTAGGGTTTAAAACCCTAATGCTGACTGAAGGAAAGAGTTCAGTTTAGGGTTTAAAACCCTAATGCTGACTAAAGGAAAGAGTTCAGTTTAGGGTTTAAAACCCTAATGCTGACTGAATGGAAAAAGTTCAGTTTAGGGTTTAAAACCCTAATGCTGACTAAAGGAAAAGTTCAGTTTAGGGTTTAAAACCCTAATGCTGACTAAAGGAAAAAGTTCAGTTTAGGGTTTAAAACCCTAATGCTGACTAAATGGAAAGAGTTCAGTTTAGGGTTTAAAACCCTAATGCTGACTGAATGGAAAAGTTCAGTTTAGGGTTTAAAACCCTAATGCTGACTAAAGGAAAAGTTCAGTTTAGGGTTTAAAACCCTAATGCTGACTAAAGGGAAAAAGTTCAGTTTAGGGTTTAAAACCCTAATGCTGACTGAATGGAAAGAGTTCAGTTTAGGGTTTAAAACCCTAATGCTGACTAAAGGAAAAAGTTCAGTTTAGGGTTTAAAACCCTAATGCTGACTGAATGGAAAAAGTTCAGTTTAGGGTTTAAAACCCTAATGCTGACTAAATGGAAAAAGTTCAGTTTAGGGTTTAAAACCCTAATGCTGACTGAAGGAAAGAGTTCAGTTTAGGGTTTAAAACCCTAATGCTGACTAAAGGAAAGAGTTCAGTTTAGGGTTTAAAACCCTAATGCTGACTAAAGGAAAGAGTTCAGTTTAGGGTTTAAAACCCTAATGCTGACTAAATGGAAAGAGTTCAGTTTAGGGTTTAAAACCCTAATGCTGACTAAATGGAAAGAGTTCAGTTTAGGGTTTAAAACCCTAATGCTGACTAAAGGAAAGAGTTCAGTTTAGGGTTTAAAACCCTAATGCTGACTAAATGGAAAAGTTCAGTTTAGGGTTTAAAACCCTAATGCTGACTGAAGGAAAGAGTTCAGTTTAGGGTTTAAAACCCTAATGCTGACTAAAGGAAAGAGTTCAGTTTAGGGTTTAAAACCCTAATGCTGACTAAATGGAAAAGTTCAGTTTAGGGTTTAAAACCCTAATGCTGACTGAATGGAAAAAGTTCAGTTTAGGGTTTAAAACCCTAATGCTGACTGAAGGAAAGAGTTCAGTTTAGGGTTTAAAACCCTAATGCTGACTAAAGGAAAGAGTTCAGTTTAGGGTTTAAAACCCTAATGCTGACTGAATGGAAAAAGTTCAGTTTAGGGTTTAAAACCCTAATGCTGACTAAAGGAAAGAGTTCAGTTTAGGGTTTAAAACCCTAATGCTGACTAAAGGAAAGAGTTCAGTTTAGGGTTTAAAACCCTAATGCTGACTAAATGGAAAAAGTTCAGTTTAGGGTTTAAAACCCTAATGCTGACTAAAGGAAAGAGTTCAGTTTAGGGTTTAAAACCCTAATGCTGACTAAAGGAAAAAGTTCAGTTTAGGGTTTAAAACCCTAATGCTGACTGAATGGAAAAAGTTCAGTTTAGGGTTTAAAACCCTAATGCTGACTAAAGGAAAGAGTTCAGTTTAGGGTTTAAAACCCTAATGCTGACTAAAGGAAAGAGTTCAGTTTAGGGTTTAAAACCCTAATGCTGACTGAATGGAAAAAGTTCAGTTTAGGGTTTAAAACCCTAATGCTGACTAAAGGAAAGAGTTCAGTTTAGGGTTTAAAACCCTAATGCTGACTAAAGGAAAAGTTCAGTTTAGGGTTTAAAACCCTAATGCTGACTGAATGGAAAAAGTTCAGTTTAGGGTTTAAAACCCTAATGCTGACTAAATGGAAAAAGTTCAGTTTAGGGTTTAAAACCCTAATGCTGACTGAAGGAAAGAGTTCAGTTTAGGGTTTAAAACCCTAATGCTGACTGAATGGAAAAAGTTCAGTTTAGGGTTTAAAACCCTAATGCTGACTAAAGGAAAAAGTTCAGTTTAGGGTTTAAAACCCTAATGCTGACTAAAGGAAAGAGTTCAGTTTAGGGTTTAAAACCCTAATGCTGACTAAAGGAAAGAGTTCAGTTTAGGGTTTAAAACCCTAATGCTGACTAAATGGAAAGAGTTCAGTTTAGGGTTTAAAACCCTAATGCTGACTAAATGGAAAGAGTTCAGTTTAGGGTTTAAAACCCTAATGCTGACTAAAGGAAAGAGTTCAGTTTAGGGTTTAAAACCCTAATGCTGACTAAATGGAAAAGTTCAGTTTAGGGTTTAAAACCCTAATGCTGACTAAATGGAAAAAGTTCAGTTTAGGGTTTAAAACCCTAATGCTGACTGAATGGAAAGAGTTCAGTTTAGGGTTTAAAACCCTAATGCTGACTAAAGGAAAGAGTTCAGTTTAGGGTTTAAAACCCTAATGCTGACTGAATGGAAAAAGTTCAGTTTAGGGTTTAAAACCCTAATGCTGACTGAAGGAAAGAGTTCAGTTTAGGGTTTAAAACCCTAATGCTGACTAAAGGAAAGAGTTCAGTTTAGGGTTTAAAACCCTAATGCTGACTGAATGGAAAAAGTTCAGTTTAGGGTTTAAAACCCTAATGCTGACTAAAGGAAAGAGTTCAGTTTAGGGTTTAAAACCCTAATGCTGACTAAAGGAAAAAGTTCAGTTTAGGGTTTAAAACCCTAATGCTGACTGAATGGAAAAGTTCAGTTTAGGGTTTAAAACCCTAATGCTGACTAAAGGAAAGAGTTCAGTTTAGGGTTTAAAACCCTAATGCTGACTAAATGGAAAAAGTTCAGTTTAGGGTTTAAAACCCTAATGCTGACTGAAGGAAAGAGTTCAGTTTAGGGTTTAAAACCCTAATGCTGACTAAAGGAAAGAGTTCAGTTTAGGGTTTAAAACCCTAATGCTGACTGAATGGAAAAGTTCAGTTTAGGGTTTAAAACCCTAATGCTGACTAAAGGAAAGAGTTCAGTTTAGGGTTTAAAACCCTAATGCTGACTAAAGGAAAAAGTTCAGTTTAGGGTTTAAAACCCTAATGCTGACTGAATGGAAAAAGTTCAGTTTAGGGTTTAAAACCCTAATGCTGACTAAAGGAAAGAGTTCAGTTTAGGGTTTAAAACCCTAATGCTGACTAAATGGAAAAAGTTCAGTTTAGGGTTTAAAACCCTAATGCTGACTGAATGGAAAAAGTTCAGTTTAGGGTTTAAAACCCTAATGCTGACTAAAGGAAAGAGTTCAGTTTAGGGTTTAAAACCCTAATGCTGACTAAAGGAAAAAGTTCAGTTTAGGGTTTAAAACCCTAATGCTGACTGAATGGAAAAGTTCAGTTTAGGGTTTAAAACCCTAATGCTGACTAAAGGGAAAAGTTCAGTTTAGGGTTTAAAACCCTAATGCTGACTAAAGGAAAAGAGTTCAGTTTAGGGTTTAAAACCCTAATGCTGACTGAATGGAAAGAGTTCAGTTTAGGGTTTAAAACCCTAATGCTGACTGAATGGAAAAAGTTCAGTTTAGGGTTTAAAACCCTAATGCTGACTAAAGGAAAAAGTTCAGTTTAGGGTTTAAAACCCTAATGCTGACTGAATGGAAAAAGTTCAGTTTAGGGTTTAAAACCCTAATGCTGACTGAATGGAAAAAGTTCAGTTTAGGGTTTAAAACCCTAATGCTGACTAAAGGAAAGAGTTCAGTTTAGGGTTTAAAACCCTAATGCTGACTAAATGGAAAAGTTCAGTTTAGGGTTTAAAACCCTAATGCTGACTAAAGGAAAGAGTTCAGTTTAGGGTTTAAAACCCTAATGCTGACTGAATGGAAAAGTTCAGTTTAGGGTTTAAAACCCTAATGCTGACTAAATGGAAAAGTTCAGTTTAGGGTTTAAAACCCTAATGCTGACTAAAGGAAAGAGTTCAGTTTAGGGTTTAAAACCCTAATGCTGACTAAAGGAAAAAGTTCAGTTTAGGGTTTAAAACCCTAATGCTGACTGAATGGAAAAAGTTCAGTTTAGGGTTTAAAACCCTAATGCTGACTAAATGGAAAAAGTTCAGTTTAGGGTTTAAAACCCTAATGCTGACTAAAGGAAAGAGTTCAGTTTAGGGTTTAAAACCCTAATGCTGACTGAATGGAAAAAGTTCAGTTTAGGGTTTAAAACCCTAATGCTGACTAAAGGAAAGAGTTCAGTTTAGGGTTTAAAACCCTAATGCTGACTGAATGGAAAAAGTTCAGTTTAGGGTTTAAAACCCTAATGCTGACTAAAGGAAAGAGTTCAGTTTAGGGTTTAAAACCCTAATGCTGACTGAATGGAAAAAGTTCAGTTTAGGGTTTAAAACCCTAATGCTGACTAAAGGAAAGAGTTCAGTTTAGGGTTTAAAACCCTAATGCTGACTAAAGGAAAGAGTTCAGTTTAGGGTTTAAAACCCTAATGCTGACTAAATGGAAAAAGTTCAGTTTAGGGTTTAAAACCCTAATGCTGACTGAATGGAAAAAGTTCAGTTTAGGGTTTAAAACCCTAATGCTGACTAAAGGAAAGAGTTCAGTTTAGGGTTTAAAACCCTAATGCTGACTGAAAGGAAAGAGTTCAGTTTAGGGTTTAAAACCCTAATGCTGACTGAATGGAAAAAGTTCAGTTTAGGGTTTAAAACCCTAATGCTGACTGAAGGAAAGAGTTCAGTTTAGGGTTTAAAACCCTAATGCTGACTAAAGGAAAGAGTTCAGTTTAGGGTTTAAAACCCTAATGCTGACTGAATGGAAAAAGTTCAGTTTAGGGTTTAAAACCCTAATGCTGACTAAAGGAAAAAGTTCAGTTTAGGGTTTAAAACCCTAATGCTGACTAAAGGAAAGAGTTCAGTTTAGGGTTTAAAACCCTAATGCTGACTGAATGGAAAAAGTTCAGTTTAGGGTTTAAAACCCTAATGCTGACTAAAGGAAAGAGTTCAGTTTAGGGTTTAAAACCCTAATGCTGACTAAAGGAAAAGTTCAGTTTAGGGTTTAAAACCCTAATGCTGACTGAATGGAAAAAGTTCAGTTTAGGGTTTAAAACCCTAATGCTGACTGAAGGAAAGAGTTCAGTTTAGGGTTTAAAACCCTAATGCTGACTAAATGGAAAAAGTTCAGTTTAGGGTTTAAAACCCTAATGCTGACTGAATGGAAAAAGTTCAGTTTAGGGTTTAAAACCCTAATGCTGACTAAAGGAAAAAGTTCAGTTTAGGGTTTAAAACCCTAATGCTGACTAAAGGAAAAAGTTCAGTTTAGGGTTTAAAACCCTAATGCTGACTGAATGGAAAAAGTTCAGTTTAGGGTTTAAAACCCTAATGCTGACTAAAGGAAAAGTTCAGTTTAGGGTTTAAAACCCTAATGCTGACTAAAGGAAAAGTTCAGTTTAGGGTTTAAAACCCTAATGCTGACTGAATGGAAAGAGTTCAGTTTAGGGTTTAAAACCCTAATGCTGACTGAATGGAAAAAGTTCAGTTTAGGGTTTAAAACCCTAATGCTGACTAAAGGAAAAAGTTCAGTTTAGGGTTTAAAACCCTAATGCTGACTGAATGGAAAAAGTTCAGTTTAGGGTTTAAAACCCTAATGCTGACTGAATGGAAAAAGTTCAGTTTAGGGTTTAAAACCCTAATGCTGACTAAAGGAAAGAGTTCAGTTTAGGGTTTAAAACCCTAATGCTGACTAAATGGAAAAGTTCAGTTTAGGGTTTAAAACCCTAATGCTGACTAAAGGAAAAAGTTCAGTTTAGGGTTTAAAACCCTAATGCTGACTGAAAGGAAAAAGTTCAGTTTAGGGTTTAAAACCCTAATGCTGACTAAATGGAAAAAGTTCAGTTTAGGGTTTAAAACCCTAATGCTGACTAAAGGGAAAGAGTTCAGTTTAGGGTTTAAAACCCTAATGCTGACTAAAGGAAAAGTTCAGTTTAGGGTTTAAAACCCTAATGCTGACTGAATGGAAAAGTTCAGTTTAGGGTTTAAAACCCTAATGCTGACTAAAGGAAAAAGTTCAGTTTAGGGTTTAAAACCCTAATGCTGACTAAAGGAAAGAGTTCAGTTTAGGGTTTAAAACCCTAATGCTGACTGAATGGAAAAAGTTCAGTTTAGGGTTTAAAACCCTAATGCTGACTAAAGGAAAGAGTTCAGTTTAGGGTTTAAAACCCTAATGCTGACTAAAGGAAAGAGTTCAGTTTAGGGTTTAAAACCCTAATGCTGACTAAAGGAAAGAGTTCAGTTTAGGGTTTAAAACCCTAATGCTGACTAAATGGAAAGAGTTCAGTTTAGGGTTTAAAACCCTAATGCTGACTAAATGGAAAGAGTTCAGTTTAGGGTTTAAAACCCTAATGCTGACTAAAGGAAAGAGTTCAGTTTAGGGTTTAAAACCCTAATGCTGACTAAATGGAAAAAGTTCAGTTTAGGGTTTAAAACCCTAATGCTGACTAAATGGAAAAAGTTCAGTTTAGGGTTTAAAACCCTAATGCTGACTGAAAGGAAAGAGTTCAGTTTAGGGTTTAAAACCCTAATGCTGACTAAAGGAAAAAGTTCAGTTTAGGGTTTAAAACCCTAATGCTGACTGAATGGAAAAAGTTCAGTTTAGGGTTTAAAACCCTAATGCTGACTAAAGGAAAGAGTTCAGTTTAGGGTTTAAAACCCTAATGCTGACTAAAGGAAAAAGTTCAGTTTAGGGTTTAAAACCCTAATGCTGACTGAATGGAAAAAGTTCAGTTTAGGGTTTAAAACCCTAATGCTGACTAAAGGAAAGAGTTCAGTTTAGGGTTTAAAACCCTAATGCTGACTAAAGGAAAAAGTTCAGTTTAGGGTTTAAAACCCTAATGCTGACTGAATGGAAAAAGTTCAGTTTAGGGTTTAAAACCCTAATGCTGACTAAAGGAAAGAGTTCAGTTTAGGGTTTAAAACCCTAATGCTGACTAAATGGAAAAAGTTCAGTTTAGGGTTTAAAACCCTAATGCTGACTGAAATGGAAAAAGTTCAGTTTAGGGTTTAAAACCCTAATGCTGACTAAAGGAAAGAGTTCAGTTTAGGGTTTAAAACCCTAATGCTGACTGAATGGAAAAAGTTCAGTTTAGGGTTTAAAACCCTAATGCTGACTAAAGGAAAGAGTTCAGTTTAGGGTTTAAAACCCTAATGCTGACTAAAGGAAAGAGTTCAGTTTAGGGTTTAAAACCCTAATGCTGACTAAATGGAAAAGTTCAGTTTAGGGTTTAAAACCCTAATGCTGACTGAATGGAAAAAGTTCAGTTTAGGGTTTAAAACCCTAATGCTGACTAAAGGAAAGAGTTCAGTTTAGGGTTTAAAACCCTAATGCTGACTAAAGGAAAAAGTTCAGTTTAGGGTTTAAAACCCTAATGCTGACTGAATGGAAAAGTTCAGTTTAGGGTTTAAAACCCTAATGCTGACTAAAGGAAAAAGTTCAGTTTAGGGTTTAAAACCCTAATGCTGACTAAAGGAAAGAGTTCAGTTTAGGGTTTAAAACCCTAATGCTGACTGAATGGAAAGAGTTCAGTTTAGGGTTTAAAACCCTAATGCTGACTAAAGGAAAAAGTTCAGTTTAGGGTTCAAAACCCTAATGCTGACTAAAGGAAAAAGTTCAGTTTAGGGTTTAAAACCCTAATGCTGACTGAATGGAAAAAGTTCAGTTTAGGGTTTAAAACCCTAATGCTGACTGAATGGAAAAAGTTCAGTTTAGGGTTTAAAACCCTAATGCTGACTAAAGGAAAGAGTTCAGTTTAGGGTTTAAAACCCTAATGCTGACTAAATGGAAAAGTTCAGTTTAGGGTTTAAAACCCTAATGCTGACTAAAGGAAAGAGTTCAGTTTAGGGTTTAAAACCCTAATGCTGACTGAATGGAAAAAGTTCAGTTTAGGGTTTAAAACCCTAATGCTGACTAAATGGAAAAAGTTCAGTTTAGGGTTTAAAACCCTAATGCTGACTGAATGGAAAAAGTTCAGTTTAGGGTTTAAAACCCTAATGCTGACTGAAAGGAAAAAGTTCAGTTTAGGGTTTAAAACCCTAATGCTGACTAAAGGAAAGAGTTCAGTTTAGGGTTTAAAACCCTAATGCTGACTAAAGGAAAGAGTTCAGTTTAGGGTTTAAAACCCTAATGCTGACTGAATGGAAAAAGTTCAGTTTAGGGTTTAAAACCCTAATGCTGACTGAAGGAAAGAGTTCAGTTTAGGGTTTAAAACCCTAATGCTGACTAAAGGAAAGAGTTCAGTTTAGGGTTTAAAACCCTAATGCTGACTGAATGGAAAAAGTTCAGTTTAGGGTTTAAAACCCTAATGCTGACTAAAGGAAAGAGTTCAGTTTAGGGTTTAAAACCCTAATGCTGACTAAATGGAAAAAGTTCAGTTTAGGGTTTAAAACCCTAATGCTGACTGAATGGAAAAGTTCAGTTTAGGGTTTAAAACCCTAATGCTGACTAAAGGAAAGAGTTCAGTTTAGGGTTTAAAACCCTAATGCTGACTAAATGGAAAAGTTCAGTTTAGGGTTTAAAACCCTAATGCTGACTAAAGGAAATAGTTCAGTTTAGGGTTTAAAACCCTAATGCTGACTAAAGGAAAGAGTTCAGTTTAGGGTTTAAAACCCTAATGCTGACTAAATGGAAAAAGTTCAGTTTAGGGTTTAAAACCCTAATGCTGACTAAAGGAAAAAGTTCAGTTTAGGGTTTAAAACCCTAATGCTGACTAAAGGAAAAAGTTCAGTTTAGGGTTTAAAACCCTAATGCTGACTGAATGGAAAAAGTTCAGTTTAGGGTTTAAAACCCTAATGCTGACTAAAGGAAAGAGTTCAGTTTAGGGTTTAAAACCCTAATGCTGACTGAATGGAAAAAGTTCAGTTTAGGGTTTAAAACCCTAATGCTGACTAAAGGAAAAAGTTCAGTTTAGGGTTTAAAACCCTAATGCTGACTAAAGGAAAGAGTTCAGTTTAGGGTTTAAAACCCTAATGCTGACTGAATGGAAAAAGTTCAGTTTAGGGTTTAAAACCCTAATGCTGACTAAAGGAAAGAGTTCAGTTTAGGGTTTAAAACCCTAATGCTGACTAAAGGAAAAAGTTCAGTTTAGGGTTTAAAACCCTAATGCTGACTGAATGGAAAAAGTTCAGTTTAGGGTTTAAAACCCTAATGCTGACTAAAGGAAAGAGTTCAGTTTAGGGTTTAAAACCCTAATGCTGACTAAAGGAAAAAGTTCAGTTTAGGGTTTAAAACCCTAATGCTGACTGAATGGAAAGAGTTCAGTTTAGGGTTTAAAACCCTAATGCTGACTAAAGGAAAAAGTTCAGTTTAGGGTTTAAAACCCTAATGCTGACTGAAGGAAAGAGTTCAGTTTAGGGTTTAAAACCCTAATGCTGACTGAAGGAAAGAGTTCAGTTTAGGGTTTAAAACCCTAATGCTGACTGAATGGAAAAAGTTCAGTTTAGGGTTTAAAACCCTAATGCTGACTAAAGGAAAGAGTTCAGTTTAGGGTTTAAAACCCTAATGCTGACTAAAGGAAAAAGTTCAGTTTAGGGTTTAAAACCCTAATGCTGACTAAATGGAAAAAGTTCAGTTTAGGGTTTAAAACCCTAATGCTGACTAAAGGAAAGAGTTCAGTTTAGGGTTTAAAACCCTAATGCTGACTAAATGGAAAGAGTTCAGTTTAGGGTTTAAAACCCTAATGCTGACTAAAGGAAAGAGTTCAGTTTAGGGTTTAAAACCCTAATGCTGACTGAATGGAAAAAGTTCAGTTTAGGGTTTAAAACCCTAATGCTGACTAAAGGAAAGAGTTCAGTTTAGGGTTTAAAACCCTAATGCTGACTGAATGGAAAAAGTTCAGTTTAGGGTTTAAAACCCTAATGCTGACTAAAGGAAAGAGTTCAGTTTAGGGTTTAAAACCCTAATGCTGACTGAATGGAAAAAGTTCAGTTTAGGGTTTAAAACCCTAATGCTGACTAAAGGAAAGAGTTCAGTTTAGGGTTTAAAACCCTAATGCTGACTAAAGGAAAAGAGTTCAGTTTAGGGTTTAAAACCCTAATGCTGACTAAAGGAAAAAGTTCAGTTTAGGGTTTAAAACCCTAATGCTGACTAAATGGAAAAGTTCAGTTTAGGGTTTAAAACCCTAATGCTGACTAAAGGAAAGAGTTCAGTTTAGGGTTTAAAACCCTAATGCTGACTAAATGGAAAAAGTTCAGTTTAGGGTTTAAAACCCTAATGCTGACTGAATGGAAAAAGTTCAGTTTAGGGTTTAAAACCCTAATGCTGACTAAAGGAAAGAGTTCAGTTTAGGGTTTAAAACCCTAATGCTGACTAAAGGAAAAAGTTCAGTTTAGGGTTTAAAACCCTAATGCTGACTGAATGGAAAAGTTCAGTTTAGGGTTTAAAACCCTAATGCTGACTGAAAGGAAAAAGTTCAGTTTAGGGTTTAAAACCCTAATGCTGACTAAAGGAAAGAGTTCAGTTTAGGGTTTAAAACCCTAATGCTGACTAAAGGAAAAAGTTCAGTTTAGGGTTTAAAACCCTAATGCTGACTAAAGGAAAGAGTTCAGTTTAGGGTTTAAAACCCTAATGCTGACTGAATGGAAAAGTTCAGTTTAGGGTTTAAAACCCTAATGCTGACTGAATGGAAAAAGTTCAGTTTAGGGTTTAAAACCCTAATGCTGACTGAATGGAAAAGTTCAGTTTAGGGTTTAAAACCCTAATGCTGACTAAATGGAAAAAGTTCAGTTTAGGGTTTAAAACCCTAATGCTGACTAAAGGAAAGAGTTCAGTTTAGGGTTTAAAACCCTAATGCTGACTAAATGGAAAAGTTCAGTTTAGGGTTTAAAACCCTAATGCTGACTAAAGGAAAGAGTTCAGTTTAGGGTTTAAAACCCTAATGCTGACTAAATGGAAAGAGTTCAGTTTAGGGTTTAAAACCCTAATGCTGACTAAAGGAAAGAGTTCAGTTTAGGGTTTAAAACCCTAATGCTGACTGAATGGAAAAAGTTCAGTTTAGGGTTTAAAACCCTAATGCTGACTGAAGGAAAGAGTTCAGTTTAGGGTTTAAAACCCTAATGCTGACTGAATGGAAAAAGTTCAGTTTAGGGTTTAAAACCCTAATGCTGACTAAAGGAAAAAGTTCAGTTTAGGGTTTAAAACCCTAATGCTGACTAAAGGAAAAAGTTCAGTTTAGGGTTTAAAACCCTAATGCTGACTGAATGGAAAAAGTTCAGTTTAGGGTTTAAAACCCTAATGCTGACTGAATGGAAAAAGTTCAGTTTAGGGTTTAAAACCCTAATGCTGACTGAAAGGAAAAAGTTCAGTTTAGGGTTTAAAACCCTAATGCTGACTAAAGGAAAAAGTTCAGTTTAGGGTTTAAAACCCTAATGCTGACTGAATGGAAAGAGTTCAGTTTAGGGTTTAAAACCCTAATGCTGACTAAAGGAAAAAGTTCAGTTTAGGGTTTAAAACCCTAATGCTGACTGAATGGAAAAAGTTCAGTTTAGGGTTTAAAACCCTAATGCTGACTAAATGGAAAAGTTCAGTTTAGGGTTTAAAACCCTAATGCTGACTAAAGGAAAGAGTTCAGTTTAGGGTTTAAAACCCTAATGCTGACTAAAGGAAAGAGTTCAGTTTAGGGTTTAAAACCCTAATGCTGACTAAATGGAAAAAGTTCAGTTTAGGGTTTAAAACCCTAATGCTGACTAAATGGAAAGAGTTCAGTTTAGGGTTTAAAACCCTAATGCTGACTAAATGGAAAGAGTTCAGTTTAGGGTTTAAAACCCTAATGCTGACTAAAGGAAAAAGTTCAGTTTAGGGTTTAAAACCCTAATGCTGACTAAATGGAAAAAGTTCAGTTTAGGGTTTAAAACCCTAATGCTGACTAAAGGAAAGAGTTCAGTTTAGGGTTTAAAACCCTAATGCTGACTAAAGGAAAGAGTTCAGTTTAGGGTTTAAAACCCTAATGCTGACTAAATGGAAAGAGTTCAGTTTAGGGTTTAAAACCCTAATGCTGACTGAATGGAAAAGTTCAGTTTAGGGTTTAAAACCCTAATGCTGACTAAAGGAAAAAGTTCAGTTTAGGGTTTAAAACCCTAATGCTGACTAAAGGAAAGAGTTCAGTTTAGGGTTTAAAACCCTAATGCTGACTGAATGGAAAAAGTTCAGTTTAGGGTTTAAAACCCTAATGCTGACTAAATGGAAAAAGTTCAGTTTAGGGTTTAAAACCCTAATGCTGACTAAAGGAAAGAGTTCAGTTTAGGGTTTAAAACCCTAATGCTGACTAAATGGAAAAAGTTCAGTTTAGGGTTTAAAACCCTAATGCTGACTAAAGGAAAGAGTTCAGTTTAGGGTTTAAAACCCTAATGCTGACTAAAGGAAAAAGTTCAGTTTAGGGTTTAAAACCCTAATGCTGACTGAATGGAAAGAGTTCAGTTTAGGGTTTAAAACCCTAATGCTGACTAAAGGAAAAAGTTCAGTTTAGGGTTTAAAACCCTAATGCTGACTAAAGGAAAGAGTTCAGTTTAGGGTTTAAAACCCTAATGCTGACTGAATGGAAAAAGTTCAGTTTAGGGTTTAAAACCCTAATGCTGACTAAAGGAAAAAGTTCAGTTTAGGGTTTAAAACCCTAATGCTGACTAAAGGAAAAAGTTCAGTTTAGGGTTTAAAACCCTAATGCTGACTAAATGGAAAGAGTTCAGTTTAGGGTTTAAAACCCTAATGCTGACTAAATGGAAAAGTTCAGTTTAGGGTTTAAAACCCTAATGCTGACTGAAGGAAAAAGTTCAGTTTAGGGTTTAAAACCCTAATGCTGACTAAAGGAAAAAGTTCAGTTTAGGGTTTAAAACCCTAATGCTGACTAAAGGAAAGAGTTCAGTTTAGGGTTTAAAACCCTAATGCTGACTAAAGGAAAAAGTTCAGTTTAGGGTTTAAAACCCTAATGCTGACTAAAGGAAAGAGTTCAGTTTAGGGTTTAAAACCCTAATGCTGACTAAATGGAAAGAGTTCAGTTTAGGGTTTAAAACCCTAATGCTGACTAAATGGAAAGAGTTCAGTTTAGGGTTTAAAACCCTAATGCTGACTAAAGGAAAGAGTTCAGTTTAGGGTTTAAAACCCTAATGCTGACTAAATGGAAAAAGTTCAGTTTAGGGTTTAAAACCCTAATGCTGACTGAATGGAAAAAGTTCAGTTTAGGGTTTAAAACCCTAATGCTGACTAAATGGAAAGAGTTCAGTTTAGGGTTTAAAACCCTAATGCTGACTAAAGGAAAGAGTTCAGTTTAGGGTTTAAAACCCTAATGCTGACTAAATGGAAAAGTTCAGTTTAGGGTTTAAAACCCTAATGCTGACTAAAGGAAAGAGTTCAGTTTAGGGTTTAAAACCCTAATGCTGACTAAAGGAAAAGTTCAGTTTAGGGTTTAAAACCCTAATGCTGACTGAATGGAAAAAGTTCAGTTTAGGGTTTAAAACCCTAATGCTGACTAAAGGAAAGAGTTCAGTTTAGGGTTTAAAACCCTAATGCTGACTAAAGGAAAAAGTTCAGTTTAGGGTTTAAAACCCTAATGCTGACTGAATGGAAAAGTTCAGTTTAGGGTTTAAAACCCTAATGCTGACTAAAGGAAAGAGTTCAGTTTAGGGTTTAAAACCCTAATGCTGACTAAATGGAAAAAGTTCAGTTTAGGGTTTAAAACCCTAATGCTGACTGAAGGAAAAAGTTCAGTTTAGGGTTTAAAACCCTAATGCTGACTAAAGGAAAAAGTTCAGTTTAGGGTTTAAAACCCTAATGCTGACTAAATGGAAAAAGTTCAGTTTAGGGTTTAAAACCCTAATGCTGACTAAAGGAAAGAGTTCAGTTTAGGGTTTAAAACCCTAATGCTGACTAAAGGAAAGAGTTCAGTTTAGGGTTTAAAACCCTAATGCTGACTGAATGGAAAAAGTTCAGTTTAGGGTTTAAAACCCTAATGCTGACTAAAGGAAAGAGTTCAGTTTAGGGTTTAAAACCCTAATGCTGACTAAATGGAAAAAGTTCAGTTTAGGGTTTAAAACCCTAATGCTGACTAAATGGAAAAAGTTCAGTTTAGGGTTTAAAACCCTAATGCTGACTAAAGGAAAGAGTTCAGTTTAGGGTTTAAAACCCTAATGCTGACTAAATGGAAAAAGTTCAGTTTAGGGTTTAAAACCCTAATGCTGACTGAATGGAAAAGTTCAGTTTAGGGTTTAAAACCCTAATGCTGACTGAAAGGAAAAGTTCAGTTTAGGGTTTAAAACCCTAATGCTGACTAAAGGAAAGAGTTCAGTTTAGGGTTTAAAACCCTAATGCTGACTGAATGGAAAAGTTCAGTTTAGGGTTTAAAACCCTAATGCTGACTAAAGGAAAAAGTTCAGTTTAGGGTTTAAAACCCTAATGCTGACTGAATGGAAAAAGTTCAGTTTAGGGTTTAAAACCCTAATGCTGACTAAATGGAAAAAGTTCAGTTTAGGGTTTAAAACCCTAATGCTGACTAAATGGAAAAAGTTCAGTTTAGGGTTTAAAACCCTAATGCTGACTAAAGGAAAGAGTTCAGTTTAGGGTTTAAAACCCTAATGCTGACTAAATGGAAAAGTTCAGTTTAGGGTTTAAAACCCTAATGCTGACTAAAGGAAAGAGTTCAGTTTAGGGTTTAAAACCCTAATGCTGACTGAATGGAAAAAGTTCAGTTTAGGGTTTAAAACCCTAATGCTGACTAAATGGAAAAGTTCAGTTTAGGGTTTAAAACCCTAATGCTGACTAAAGGAAAGAGTTCAGTTTAGGGTTTAAAACCCTAATGCTGACTAAAGGAAAAAGTTCAGTTTAGGGTTTAAAACCCTAATGCTGACTGAATGGAAAAAGTTCAGTTTAGGGTTTAAAACCCTAATGCTGACTGAATGGAAAAAGTTCAGTTTAGGGTTTAAAACCCTAATGCTGACTGAAAGGAAAGAGTTCAGTTTAGGGTTTAAAACCCTAATGCTGACTAAATGGAAAAGTTCAGTTTAGGGTTTAAAACCCTAATGCTGACTAAATGGAAAAAGTTCAGTTTAGGGTTTAAAACCCTAATGCTGACTAAAGGAAAGAGTTCAGTTTAGGGTTTAAAACCCTAATGCTGACTAAAGGAAAAAGTTCAGTTTAGGGTTTAAAACCCTAATGCTGACTAAATGGAAAGAGTTCAGTTTAGGGTTTAAAACCCTAATGCTGACTAAAGGAAAAAGTTCAGTTTAGGGTTTAAAACCCTAATGCTGACTAAAGGAAAGAGTTCAGTTTAGGGTTTAAAACCCTAATGCTGACTAAATGGAAAAAGTTCAGTTTAGGGTTTAAAACCCTAATGCTGACTAAATGGAAAAAGTTCAGTTTAGGGTTTAAAACCCTAATGCTGACTAAAGGAAAAAGTTCAGTTTAGGGTTTAAAACCCTAATGCTGACTAAAGGAAAGAGTTCAGTTTAGGGTTTAAAACCCTAATGCTGACTGAATGGAAAAAGTTCAGTTTAGGGTTTAAAACCCTAATGCTGACTGAAAGGAAAAAGTTCAGTTTAGGGTTTAAAACCCTAATGCTGACTAAAGGAAAGAGTTCAGTTTAGGGTTTAAAACCCTAATGCTGACTAAATGGAAAAAGTTCAGTTTAGGGTTTAAAACCCTAATGCTGACTAAAGGAAAAAGTTCAGTTTAGGGTTTAAAACCCTAATGCTGACTAAAGGAAAGAGTTCAGTTTAGGGTTTAAAACCCTAATGCTGACTGAATGGAAAAGTTCAGTTTAGGGTTTAAAACCCTAATGCTGACTAAAGGAAAAAGTTCAGTTTAGGGTTTAAAACCCTAATGCTGACTAAAGGAAAAAGTTCAGTTTAGGGTTTAAAACCCTAATGCTGACTGAATGGAAAAGTTCAGTTTAGGGTTTAAAACCCTAATGCTGACTAAAGGAAAGAGTTCAGTTTAGGGTTTAAAACCCTAATGCTGACTAAATGGAAAAAGTTCAGTTTAGGGTTTAAAACCCTAATGCTGACTGAAAGGAAAAGTTCAGTTTAGGGTTTAAAACCCTAATGCTGACTAAAGGAAAAAGTTCAGTTTAGGGTTTAAAACCCTAATGCTGACTAAAGGAAAAAGTTCAGTTTAGGGTTTAAAACCCTAATGCTGACTAAATGGAAAAGTTCAGTTTAGGGTTTAAAACCCTAATGCTGACTAAAGGGAAAAGTTCAGTTTAGGGTTTAAAACCCTAATGCTGACTAAAGGAAAAAGTTCAGTTTAGGGTTTAAAACCCTAATGCTGACTGAATGGAAAGAGTTCAGTTTAGGGTTTAAAACCCTAATGCTGACTAAATGGAAAAGTTCAGTTTAGGGTTTAAAACCCTAATGCTGACTAAAGGAAAAAGTTCAGTTTAGGGTTTAAAACCCTAATGCTGACTAAATGGAAAAAGTTCAGTTTAGGGTTTAAAACCCTAATGCTGACTGAATGGAAAAAGTTCAGTTTAGGGTTTAAAACCCTAATGCTGACTAAAGGAAAGAGTTCAGTTTAGGGTTTAAAACCCTAATGCTGACTAAATGGAAAAGTTCAGTTTAGGGTTTAAAACCCTAATGCTGACTAAAGGAAAGAGTTCAGTTTAGGGTTTAAAACCCTAATGCTGACTGAATGGAAAAAGTTCAGTTTAGGGTTTAAAACCCTAATGCTGACTAAATGGAAAAAGTTCAGTTTAGGGTTTAAAACCCTAATGCTGACTAAAGGAAAAAGTTCAGTTTAGGGTTTAAAACCCTAATGCTGACTAAAGGAAAAGTTCAGTTTAGGGTTTAAAACCCTAATGCTGACTAAATGGAAAAAGTTCAGTTTAGGGTTTAAAACCCTAATGCTGACTAAAGGAAAAAGTTCAGTTTAGGGTTTAAAACCCTAATGCTGACTAAAGGAAAGAGTTCAGTTTAGGGTTTAAAACCCTAATGCTGACTAAATGGAAAAGTTCAGTTTAGGGTTTAAAACCCTAATGCTGACTAAAGGAAAGAGTTCAGTTTAGGGTTTAAAACCCTAATGCTGACTAAAGGAAAGAGTTCAGTTTAGGGTTTAAAACCCTAATGCTGACTAAAGGAAAGAGTTCAGTTTAGGGTTTAAAACCCTAATGCTGACTAAATGGAAAGAGTTCAGTTTAGGGTTTAAAACCCTAATGCTGACTAAATGGAAAGAGTTCAGTTTAGGGTTTAAAACCCTAATGCTGACTAAAGGAAAAGTTCAGTTTAGGGTTTAAAACCCTAATGCTGACTAAATGGAAAAAGTTCAGTTTAGGGTTTAAAACCCTAATGCTGACTGAATGGAAAAAGTTCAGTTTAGGGTTTAAAACCCTAATGCTGACTGAAAGGAAAAAGTTCAGTTTAGGGTTTAAAACCCTAATGCTGACTAAAGGAAAGAGTTCAGTTTAGGGTTTAAAACCCTAATGCTGACTAAATGGAAAAGTTCAGTTTAGGGTTTAAAACCCTAATGCTGACTAAATGGAAAAAGTTCAGTTTAGGGTTTAAAACCCTAATGCTGACTAAAGGAAAGAGTTCAGTTTAGGGTTTAAAACCCTAATGCTGACTGAATGGAAAAGTTCAGTTTAGGGTTTAAAACCCTAATGCTGACTAAAGGAAAGAGTTCAGTTTAGGGTTTAAAACCCTAATGCTGACTAAATGGAAAAGTTCAGTTTAGGGTTTAAAACCCTAATGCTGACTGAATGGAAAAAGTTCAGTTTAGGGTTTAAAACCCTAATGCTGACTAAAGGAAAGAGTTCAGTTTAGGGTTTAAAACCCTAATGCTGACTGAATGGAAAAAGTTCAGTTTAGGGTTTAAAACCCTAATGCTGACTAAAGGAAAGAGTTCAGTTTAGGGTTTAAAACCCTAATGCTGACTAAAGGAAAGAGTTCAGTTTAGGGTTTAAAACCCTAATGCTGACTGAATGGAAAAGTTCAGTTTAGGGTTTAAAACCCTAATGCTGACTAAAGGAAAGAGTTCAGTTTAGGGTTTAAAACCCTAATGCTGACTGAATGGAAAGAGTTCAGTTTAGGGTTTAAAACCCTAATGCTGACTAAATGGAAAAAGTTCAGTTTAGGGTTTAAAACCCTAATGCTGACTAAATGGAAAAAGTTCAGTTTAGGGTTTAAAACCCTAATGCTGACTAAAGGAAAAAGTTCAGTTTAGGGTTTAAAACCCTAATGCTGACTAAAGGAAAAAGTTCAGTTTAGGGTTTAAAACCCTAATGCTGACTAAATGGAAAAGTTCAGTTTAGGGTTTAAAACCCTAATGCTGACTGAATGGAAAAAGTTCAGTTTAGGGTTTAAAACCCTAATGCTGACTAAAGGGAAAAGTTCAGTTTAGGGTTTAAAACCCTAATGCTGACTAAATGGAAAGAGTTCAGTTTAGGGTTTAAAACCCTAATGCTGACTAAATGGAAAAGTTCAGTTTAGGGTTTAAAACCCTAATGCTGACTAAAGGAAAAAGTTCAGTTTAGGGTTTAAAACCCTAATGCTGACTAAATGGAAAAAGTTCAGTTTAGGGTTTAAAACCCTAATGCTGACTGAATGGAAAAAGTTCAGTTTAGGGTTTAAAACCCTAATGCTGACTAAAGGAAAGAGTTCAGTTTAGGGTTTAAAACCCTAATGCTGACTAAATGGAAAAAGTTCAGTTTAGGGTTTAAAACCCTAATGCTGACTAAAGGAAAGAGTTCAGTTTAGGGTTTAAAACCCTAATGCTGACTAAAGGAAAAAGTTCAGTTTAGGGTTTAAAACCCTAATGCTGACTAAATGGAAAAGTTCAGTTTAGGGTTTAAAACCCTAATGCTGACTGAATGGAAAAAGTTCAGTTTAGGGTTTAAAACCCTAATGCTGACTAAAGGAAAGAGTTCAGTTTAGGGTTTAAAACCCTAATGCTGACTGAAAGGAAAGAGTTCAGTTTAGGGTTTAAAACCCTAATGCTGACTAAATGGAAAAGTTCAGTTTAGGGTTTAAAACCCTAATGCTGACTAAATGGAAAAAGTTCAGTTTAGGGTTTAAAACCCTAATGCTGACTGAAAGGAAAAAGTTCAGTTTAGGGTTTAAAACCCTAATGCTGACTAAAGGAAAGAGTTCAGTTTAGGGTTTAAAACCCTAATGCTGACTAAAGGAAAAAGTTCAGTTTAGGGTTTAAAACCCTAATGCTGACTAAAGGAAAGAGTTCAGTTTAGGGTTTAAAACCCTAATGCTGACTAAAGGAAAAAGTTCAGTTTAGGGTTTAAAACCCTAATGCTGACTGAATGGAAAAAGTTCAGTTTAGGGTTTAAAACCCTAATGCTGACTAAATGGAAAGAGTTCAGTTTAGGGTTTAAAACCCTAATGCTGACTGAATGGAAAAAGTTCAGTTTAGGGTTTAAAACCCTAATGCTGACTGAATGGAAAAGTTCAGTTTAGGGTTTAAAACCCTAATGCTGACTAAAGGAAAGAGTTCAGTTTAGGGTTTAAAACCCTAATGCTGACTAAATGGAAAAGTTCAGTTTAGGGTTTAAAACCCTAATGCTGACTAAAGGAAAAAGTTCAGTTTAGGGTTTAAAACCCTAATGCTGACTAAAGGAAAAAGTTCAGTTTAGGGTTTAAAACCCTAATGCTGACTAAATGGAAAAAGTTCAGTTTAGGGTTTAAAACCCTAATGCTGACTAAAGGAAAGAGTTCAGTTTAGGGTTTAAAACCCTAATGCTGACTGAATGGAAAGAGTTCAGTTTAGGGTTTAAAACCCTAATGCTGACTAAATGGAAAAAGTTCAGTTTAGGGTTTAAAACCCTAATGCTGACTAAAGGAAAGAGTTCAGTTTAGGGTTTAAAACCCTAATGCTGACTGAATGGAAAAAGTTCAGTTTAGGGTTTAAAACCCTAATGCTGACTAAAGGAAAGAGTTCAGTTTAGGGTTTAAAACCCTAATGCTGACTAAATGGAAAAAGTTCAGTTTAGGGTTTAAAACCCTAATGCTGACTAAAGGAAAGAGTTCAGTTTAGGGTTTAAAACCCTAATGCTGACTAAAGGAAAGAGTTCAGTTTAGGGTTTAAAACCCTAATGCTGACTAAAAGGAAAAAGTTCAGTTTAGGGTTTAAAACCCTAATGCTGACTGAATGGAAAAAGTTCAGTTTAGGGTTTAAAACCCTAATGCTGACTAAAGGAAAAAGTTCAGTTTAGGGTTTAAAACCCTAATGCTGACTAAAGGAAAGAGTTCAGTTTAGGGTTTAAAACCCTAATGCTGACTAAATGGAAAGAGTTCAGTTTAGGGTTTAAAACCCTAATGCTGACTGAATGGAAAAGTTCAGTTTAGGGTTTAAAACCCTAATGCTGACTAAAGGAAAAAGTTCAGTTTAGGGTTTAAAACCCTAATGCTGACTAAAGGAAAGAGTTCAGTTTAGGGTTTAAAACCCTAATGCTGACTAAATGGAAAAAGTTCAGTTTAGGGTTTAAAACCCTAATGCTGACTGAATGGAAAAGTTCAGTTTAGGGTTTAAAACCCTAATGCTGACTAAATGGAAAAAGTTCAGTTTAGGGTTTAAAACCCTAATGCTGACTGAATGGAAAAGTTCAGTTTAGGGTTTAAAACCCTAATGCTGACTAAAGGAAAAAGTTCAGTTTAGGGTTTAAAACCCTAATGCTGACTAAAGGAAAGAGTTCAGTTTAGGGTTTAAAACCCTAATGCTGACTAAAGGAAAGAGTTCAGTTTAGGGTTTAAAACCCTAATGCTGACTAAATGGAAAGAGTTCAGTTTAGGGTTTAAAACCCTAATGCTGACTAAAGGAAAAAGTTCAGTTTAGGGTTTAAAACCCTAATGCTGACTAAAGGAAAGAGTTCAGTTTAGGGTTTAAAACCCTAATGCTGACTAAATGGAAAAGTTCAGTTTAGGGTTTAAAACCCTAATGCTGACTGAAAGGAAAAAGTTCAGTTTAGGGTTTAAAACCCTAATGCTGACTAAAGGAAAGAGTTCAGTTTAGGGTTTAAAACCCTAATGCTGACTAAAGGAAAAGTTCAGTTTAGGGTTTAAAACCCTAATGCTGACTAAAGGAAAGAGTTCAGTTTAGGGTTTAAAACCCTAATGCTGACTGAATGGAAAAGTTCAGTTTAGGGTTTAAAACCCTAATGCTGACTAAAGGAAAGAGTTCAGTTTAGGGTTTAAAACCCTAATGCTGACTAAAGGAAAGAGTTCAGTTTAGGGTTTAAAACCCTAATGCTGACTAAATGGAAAAGTTCAGTTTAGGGTTTAAAACCCTAATGCTGACTAAAGGAAAGAGTTCAGTTTAGGGTTTAAAACCCTAATGCTGACTAAAGGGAAAAGTTCAGTTTAGGGTTTAAAACCCTAATGCTGACTGAAAGGAAAAGAGTTCAGTTTAGGGTTTAAAACCCTAATGCTGACTAAAGGAAAGAGTTCAGTTTAGGGTTTAAAACCCTAATGCTGACTAAATGGAAAAGTTCAGTTTAGGGTTTAAAACCCTAATGCTGACTAAAGGAAAGAGTTCAGTTTAGGGTTTAAAACCCTAATGCTGACTAAAGGAAAGAGTTCAGTTTAGGGTTTAAAACCCTAATGCTGACTAAATGGAAAAAGTTCAGTTTAGGGTTTAAAACCCTAATGCTGACTAAAGGAAAGAGTTCAGTTTAGGGTTTAAAACCCTAATGCTGACTGAATGGAAAAAGTTCAGTTTAGGGTTTAAAACCCTAATGCTGACTGAATGGAAAAGTTCAGTTTAGGGTTTAAAACCCTAATGCTGACTAAAGGAAAGAGTTCAGTTTAGGGTTTAAAACCCTAATGCTGACTAAATGGAAAAGTTCAGTTTAGGGTTTAAAACCCTAATGCTGACTGAATGGAAAAAGTTCAGTTTAGGGTTTAAAACCCTAATGCTGACTAAAGGAAAAAGTTCAGTTTAGGGTTTAAAACCCTAATGCTGACTAAAGGAAAGAGTTCAGTTTAGGGTTTAAAACCCTAATGCTGACTAAATGGAAAAAGTTCAGTTTAGGGTTTAAAACCCTAATGCTGACTGAAAGGAAAAAGTTCAGTTTAGGGTTTAAAACCCTAATGCTGACTAAAGGAAAGAGTTCAGTTTAGGGTTTAAAACCCTAATGCTGACTGAATGGAAAAAGTTCAGTTTAGGGTTTAAAACCCTAATGCTGACTGAAAGGAAAAAGTTCAGTTTAGGGTTTAAAACCCTAATGCTGACTAAATGGAAAGAGTTCAGTTTAGGGTTTAAAACCCTAATGCTGACTGAATGGAAAAGTTCAGTTTAGGGTTTAAAACCCTAATGCTGACTAAAGGAAAGAGTTCAGTTTAGGGTTTAAAACCCTAATGCTGACTAAATGGAAAAGTTCAGTTTAGGGTTTAAAACCCTAATGCTGACTAAATGGAAAGAGTTCAGTTTAGGGTTTAAAACCCTAATGCTGACTAAAGGAAAAAGTTCAGTTTAGGGTTTAAAACCCTAATGCTGACTAAAGGAAAAGTTCAGTTTAGGGTTTAAAACCCTAATGCTGACTAAAGGAAAAGTTCAGTTTAGGGTTTAAAACCCTAATGCTGACTAAAGGAAAAAGTTCAGTTTAGGGTTTAAAACCCTAATGCTGACTGAATGGAAAAAGTTCAGTTTAGGGTTTAAAACCCTAATGCTGACTGAAAGGAAAAGTTCAGTTTAGGGTTTAAAACCCTAATGCTGACTAAATGGAAAAAGTTCAGTTTAGGGTTTAAAACCCTAATGCTGACTGAATGGAAAAGTTCAGTTTAGGGTTTAAAACCCTAATGCTGACTAAAGGAAAGAGTTCAGTTTAGGGTTTAAAACCCTAATGCTGACTAAAGGAAAAAGTTCAGTTTAGGGTTTAAAACCCTAATGCTGACTGAATGGAAAAAGTTCAGTTTAGGGTTTAAAACCCTAATGCTGACTAAAGGAAAAAGTTCAGTTTAGGGTTTAAAACCCTAATGCTGACTAAAGGAAAAAGTTCAGTTTAGGGTTTAAAACCCTAATGCTGACTGAATGGAAAGAGTTCAGTTTAGGGTTTAAAACCCTAATGCTGACTAAATGGAAAGAGTTCAGTTTAGGGTTTAAAACCCTAATGCTGACTAAATGGAAAAAGTTCAGTTTAGGGTTTAAAACCCTAATGCTGACTAAATGGAAAAAGTTCAGTTTAGGGTTTAAAACCCTAATGCTGACTAAATGGAAAAAGTTCAGTTTAGGGTTTAAAACCCTAATGCTGACTAAAGGAAAAGTTCAGTTTAGGGTTTAAAACCCTAATGCTGACTAAATGGAAAAGTTCAGTTTAGGGTTTAAAACCCTAATGCTGACTAAAGGAAAGAGTTCAGTTTAGGGTTTAAAACCCTAATGCTGACTGAAAGGAAAAAGTTCAGTTTAGGGTTTAAAACCCTAATGCTGACTAAATGGAAAAAGTTCAGTTTAGGGTTTAAAACCCTAATGCTGACTAAATGGAAAGAGTTCAGTTTAGGGTTTAAAACCCTAATGCTGACTGAATGGAAAAAGTTCAGTTTAGGGTTTAAAACCCTAATGCTGACTGAATGGAAAAAGTTCAGTTTAGGGTTTAAAACCCTAATGCTGACTAAAGGAAAGAGTTCAGTTTAGGGTTTAAAACCCTAATGCTGACTAAATGGAAAAAGTTCAGTTTAGGGTTTAAAACCCTAATGCTGACTAAAGGAAAAAGTTCAGTTTAGGGTTTAAAACCCTAATGCTGACTAAAGGAAAAAGTTCAGTTTAGGGTTTAAAACCCTAATGCTGACTAAATGGAAAGAGTTCAGTTTAGGGTTTAAAACCCTAATGCTGACTGAATGGAAAGAGTTCAGTTTAGGGTTTAAAACCCTAATGCTGACTAAATGGAAAGAGTTCAGTTTAGGGTTTAAAACCCTAATGCTGACTGAATGGAAAAAGTTCAGTTTAGGGTTTAAAACCCTAATGCTGACTAAATGGAAAAAGTTCAGTTTAGGGTTTAAAACCCTAATGCTGACTGAAAGGAAAAAGTTCAGTTTAGGGTTTAAAACCCTAATGCTGACTAAAGGAAAAAGTTCAGTTTAGGGTTTAAAACCCTAATGCTGACTAAATGGAAAAAGTTCAGTTTAGGGTTTAAAACCCTAATGCTGACTAAAGGAAAGAGTTCAGTTTAGGGTTTAAAACCCTAATGCTGACTAAATGGAAAGAGTTCAGTTTAGGGTTTAAAACCCTAATGCTGACTAAATGGAAAAGTTCAGTTTAGGGTTTAAAACCCTAATGCTGACTAAATGGAAAGAGTTCAGTTTAGGGTTTAAAACCCTAATGCTGACTAAAGGAAAGAGTTCAGTTTAGGGTTTAAAACCCTAATGCTGACTAAAGGAAAAGTTCAGTTTAGGGTTTAAAACCCTAATGCTGACTAAATGGAAAAGTTCAGTTTTAGGGTTTAAAACCCTAATGCTGACTAAAGGAAAGAGTTCAGTTTAGGGTTTAAAACCCTAATGCTGACTAAAGGAAAGAGTTCAGTTTAGGGTTTAAAACCCTAATGCTGACTAAATGGAAAAAGTTCAGTTTAGGGTTTAAAACCCTAATGCTGACTAAATGGAAAAAGTTCAGTTTAGGGTTTAAAACCCTAATGCTGACTAAATGGAAAGAGTTCAGTTTAGGGTTTAAAACCCTAATGCTGACTGAATGGAAAAAGTTCAGTTTAGGGTTTAAAACCCTAATGCTGACTGAAAGGAAAGAGTTCAGTTTAGGGTTTAAAACCCTAATGCTGACTAAAGGAAAGAGTTCAGTTTAGGGTTTAAAACCCTAATGCTGACTAAATGGAAAAGTTCAGTTTAGGGTTTAAAACCCTAATGCTGACTAAAGGAAAGAGTTCAGTTTAGGGTTTAAAACCCTAATGCTGACTAAAGGAAAAAGTTCAGTTTAGGGTTTAAAACCCTAATGCTGACTAAATGGAAAAAGTTCAGTTTAGGGTTTAAAACCCTAATGCTGACTAAATGGAAAGAGTTCAGTTTAGGGTTTAAAACCCTAATGCTGATTGAAATGGAAAAGTTCAGTTTAGGGTTTAAAACCCTAATGCTGACTAAAGGAAAGAGTTCAGTTTAGGGTTTAAAACCCTAATGCTGACTAAATGGAAAAGTTCAGTTTAGGGTTTAAAACCCTAATGCTGACTGAATGGAAAAAGTTCAGTTTAGGGTTTAAAACCCTAATGCTGACTAAAGGAAAAAGTTCAGTTTAGGGTTTAAAACCCTAATGCTGACTAAAGGAAAAAGTTCAGTTTAGGGTTTAAAACCCTAATGCTGACTGAATGGAAAAGTTCAGTTTAGGGTTTAAAACCCTAATGCTGACTAAAGGAAAGAGTTCAGTTTAGGGTTTAAAACCCTAATGCTGACTAAATGGAAAGAGTTCAGTTTAGGGTTTAAAACCCTAATGCTGACTGAATGGAAAAGTTCAGTTTAGGGTTTAAAACCCTAATGCTGACTAAAGGAAAGAGTTCAGTTTAGGGTTTAAAACCCTAATGCTGACTAAAGGAAAAAGTTCAGTTTAGGGTTTAAAACCCTAATGCTGACTAAATGGAAAAGTTCAGTTTAGGGTTTAAAACCCTAATGCTGACTAAAGGAAAAGTTCAGTTTAGGGTTTAAAACCCTAATGCTGACTAAATGGAAAAAGTTCAGTTTAGGGTTTAAAACCCTAATGCTGACTGAAAGGAAAAGTTCAGTTTAGGGTTTAAAACCCTAATGCTGACTAAAGGAAAGAGTTCAGTTTAGGGTTTAAAACCCTAATGCTGACTGAATGGAAAAAGTTCAGTTTAGGGTTTAAAACCCTAATGCTGACTAAATGGAAAAAGTTCAGTTTAGGGTTTAAAACCCTAATGCTGACTAAAGGAAAGAGTTCAGTTTAGGGTTTAAAACCCTAATGCTGACTAAATGGAAAAAGTTCAGTTTAGGGTTTAAAACCCTAATGCTGACTAAAGGAAAAAGTTCAGTTTAGGGTTTAAAACCCTAATGCTGACTAAAGGAAAGAGTTCAGTTTAGGGTTTAAAACCCTAATGCTGACTGAATGGAAAAGTTCAGTTTAGGGTTTAAAACCCTAATGCTGACTAAAGGGAAAGTTCAGTTTAGGGTTTAAAACCCTAATGCTGACTAAATGGAAAAGTTCAGTTTAGGGTTTAAAACCCTAATGCTGACTAAATGGAAAGAGTTCAGTTTAGGGTTTAAAACCCTAATGCTGACTAAATGGAAAAAGTTCAGTTTAGGGTTTAAAACCCTAATGCTGACTAAAGGAAAAAGTTCAGTTTAGGGTTTAAAACCCTAATGCTGACTAAAGGAAAGAGTTCAGTTTAGGGTTTAAAACCCTAATGCTGACTAAAGGAAAAGTTCAGTTTAGGGTTTAAAACCCTAATGCTGACTAAATGGAAAAAGTTCAGTTTAGGGTTTAAAACCCTAATGCTGACTAAAGGAAAAAGTTCAGTTTAGGGTTTAAAACCCTAATGCTGACTAAATGGAAAAAGTTCAGTTTAGGGTTTAAAACCCTAATGCTGACTAAATGGAAAAGTTCAGTTTAGGGTTTAAAACCCTAATGCTGACTGAAAGGAAAGAGTTCAGTTTAGGGTTTAAAACCCTAATGCTGACTAAAGGAAAAAGTTCAGTTTAGGGTTTAAAACCCTAATGCTGACTAAATGGAAAAGTTCAGTTTAGGGTTTAAAACCCTAATGCTGACTGAATGGAAAAGTTCAGTTTAGGGTTTAAAACCCTAATGCTGACTAAAGGAAAGAGTTCAGTTTAGGGTTTAAAACCCTAATGCTGACTAAATGGAAAAGTTCAGTTTAGGGTTTAAAACCCTAATGCTGACTAAATGGAAAAGTTCAGTTTAGGGTTTAAAACCCTAATGCTGACTAAATGGAAAAAGTTCAGTTTAGGGTTTAAAACCCTAATGCTGACTAAATGGAAAGAGTTCAGTTTAGGGTTTAAAACCCTAATGCTGACTGAATGGAAAAAGTTCAGTTTAGGGTTTAAAACCCTAATGCTGACTAAAGGAAAGAGTTCAGTTTAGGGTTTAAAACCCTAATGCTGACTAAAGGAAAAAGTTCAGTTTAGGGTTTAAAACCCTAATGCTGACTGAATGGAAAAAGTTCAGTTTAGGGTTTAAAACCCTAATGCTGACTGAAAGGAAAGAGTTCAGTTTAGGGTTTAAAACCCTAATGCTGACTAAATGGAAAAAGTTCAGTTTAGGGTTTAAAACCCTAATGCTGACTAAAGGAAAGAGTTCAGTTTAGGGTTTAAAACCCTAATGCTGACTGAAAGGAAAAAGTTCAGTTTAGGGTTTAAAACCCTAATGCTGACTAAATGGAAAAGTTCAGTTTAGGGTTTAAAACCCTAATGCTGACTAAAGGAAAGAGTTCAGTTTAGGGTTTAAAACCCTAATGCTGACTAAAGGAAAGAGTTCAGTTTAGGGTTTAAAACCCTAATGCTGACTAAATGGAAAAAGTTCAGTTTAGGGTTTAAAACCCTAATGCTGACTGAATGGAAAAAGTTCAGTTTAGGGTTTAAAACCCTAATGCTGACTAAAGGAAAGAGTTCAGTTTAGGG
>NW_027184374.1:0-81000 GCF_000393655.2 Nicotiana sylvestris
GCAATTCCATTTTCTAAATCATTTTTACATAGTTGAATCGTGGCTCATTTCATAATCTTCCTCACATCTTCTCGTTTCAATGGAAACCATGAGCCACAATTATAACTTAGATTCTTGGCACGTTGGCCACAATCTATATCCCCAATTTACTTATTTCATTTTCAAGCATCTTTATAGATTATCAACAATAAGATATTTCCAATCAAGACTTTAGGTACGTATAAGGGCAATTAAGAGTCTTAAGCATATCAAGTTTTTATCACATGATTTGGCACACTAGCTTTCATTTGAAACACAACTTTAAGCTATAACTTTTTAATGCGCAGCCCATACTTTGAAGATATATCTTTCGGCACAATAATCATTCAAAATAGTCAAGTTTATAAAGGATAACTCGGGATATAGGAACTTGAACCAACCATACTTGAAACTTACGGGAGCATCATAGAATTCAATTCTAGAGAGAAAGTTTAGCCAACATACCTTGTTTGAGCTTACCTTAAGTTACTACAATGCCCCAACACTTCTAGCAATAACAATCTATAAGAAGATAGTGAAAATCGGTTAATAGTTAGAAGGATTCCCATAGTGTAACTCTCCTAGGAATGTTTTCAAACACGTATCATGCAAAATAGACTACAAGGCTATGAAATGGTGACCCCTTCCTCCTTAAACAAATTTCAACAAGAAACTACCAAAATGGTTCATTAACCCCACATACTACAACCTAGTGTCACATGCATGGCCTATTTCCAACCCCACAATATATACTTGGACTCATAACCTCTTGCACAAAATTTTAGGAGTAGGACTTACCCAGATAGATGATAATCTAGTGGTTGGCTTCCTTGATTTTTGAAGATTGGTGCATGATTGGATGATTATAATGTTAGGTTTTCTCCTTCTCTCTCTAGAATGCTCTTACCTCTCTAAAAAATCATCAGAAACCCGTTTCAAAATGAGCCCCTAAGATTATTTATCAAAATGGAGTTGGGTTATAAGAATAGGAAAATGGACCCTCCGAACTCAGGTCTGCGGTCGCAAAATGGACCGCATAGTAGATATGTGGTCTGCAAAATGGAATGCAGAAACAGTGCTAAAAGATTGAGATGTTTTGGGTTACATCTGCCATAGGTCCCGCAGGCCTGCTCTGCTGTCGCAAAAATGCACCGCAGGCCTGTTCTGCGGTCGCATAATACACCACAGAACTACCCTCCAGAAATCACCATTCTATTTTGCGATGAATAGTGCGGTCCGTGAAAATATTCTACGGTCGCAGAATTGACCGCACAATGGTCCTAAAACTTGGCTCACTTTCTGCTTCACTCTACGGCACCTGTGCGGCCCGCAAAACTATTCTGCGGTCATGAAACTGACCGTAGAATTGCCTTCTTCTTCGACAAAATTTCATCATCAATCCAGTGCATTCTTCAACCCGAAAGTCTTTACTCGACGTGAAGATTAATTTATTTCCTCTGAACACTTTAACCTAACTTGGCACTACCAAACCTTAAATTACTTATCGAAATTTTTCTGAGGCCTTACAACTACTACGTCCTTATCCTCTAAATTGCAGTCCTTTCGAACAATGGGCAGAATATCTTCGGTCACAGAGCATACGTACCTCAAGATTCCTTCATCCCAATCTTGTTTTTGTGAAGGCTTCTCTACTTTAAAGTCATCTGAAATTAAGCAGCTAGCGGGAATGAACGTTGTCAAGGGAGGCTCGATGGTCGTCTCATTAGCAATAACTTTAGGGGCAACCGCTTCAGTACCAGCGGCCGGTTGAGAAGACAAAGAGGCAACTTGTTGGGGGACGGTTTTTGATGTTTTGCCATTGTCATTTGGGGGAGTGTTTGAAAATTTGGGAAAAAATTTAAAGTGTTGGAAAAACGGGCTTTGAAGATTAAGAACAAAGTGTAATGATTTAAAGAAAATCTGGGCAAAAACCTAGAAATTACCGAGAAATCTTGAAGGGTAGGGGTAAAGATATGCAAGCTTGAAGAAGGGTAATAATAGCTTGAAAACACAAAGGTAGAAGCTTGGTCAAAAGGTGAAAAATGAACAAAGGATGGAAGCTTTTATAGAGATTTCGTGTCGCATCACATTCAGAGATGACCTGCCGATGACTGACACGTGTTCGAAGTCAGAACGATATGACTGATGGAACATTTCGACTTCTTTGTCGTTTCTGTCACCGTATTGAAGAAGGAATCGAAAGGCATATATTGTTTCTCATCATTTCGCTAACCTACTCTCTAAGGAACGAGGGTACTATCTATATACGAGTAAAACCGACCCCGTTGAGTACCTCGGTTTCGAGGTAAGGCAAACGGAGCAGGGGCGTGATTGTAAGGAATCAAAATCCGGGCGAGGGGTCCCTCGTATCGGGGTTCGACCAAAGCACCTTCCTTCAGAGGCATCGGGACCACGTCTTCCGGGTGTTCAAGTCTTAAGACTTCAGGGAACATCATCAAACGGCTGCACACGACTAACGAAGGGCCGTGATATTCGTGTCTAACCAGGTATCACGGCGTAAATCTGTATCGACAGAAAATCAGTGATTAGCAAAACGGAAGATTTTTACCGTTCTTAGAATTATACTTAGGATAAAACTCTCCTACTATATAAAGGGGAAACTAACTATTCATCACACATTGTAACATGCATATCAAGACAATTTATCTCTATTCTCTCTGTTATTCAAAGTTCTTATTCTTGTTTATCAGTTCTTCATAAAGGTAGGCTCGGGATCGAAAGCATGTTCTTTATTGAGCAAGTAACCGAGCCCGGGATCACTCTTACCATAGGTTTGGGTATTTATTACGTCTTTCATTTGCTTAATGTAACGTCATTAATCATTTGCATTGAATTAATTTGCATATCCTTGAAATCACATATAAATTCAATTGTTATCCGTTAGGGAAAACAATTTTGTTCTATAGATTCGATTGGATTTTTATAATTCCTTTACTACCTCTATTAGTGTCGACAAGTAAATATATCCTATTCGTCGTCTTTCTTGAATTCATAATCTGATTACAAGAATTAATTTATTGACATTGACGAAAGAAGCAACTCGGAGGTTGAGCTGACGATACAATTTGTAACGTGTCAACATGGTTAGTATTTTCACGAGTTTTGACTGCACATCAGGTCAGAAATTGCTGCTATCTGCATTGGAAGGTCATTATTATGAAATACAAAGAGTTACCTATTTCTTCTATTATACACAACGACAAGCCAGCAAGTCACTGTCTTTTTGACGTAGGAGTATGACCCCCGCCGTTTCAATTTGACTGCATACTGAGTCGGGAAAAAAATAATTAAACTTACGGTGGACGTAGAATGAGACACGTATATTTTGTGTGACTATAAATCATTATATAAAAATAAATTATTTTTAAATATGAATAAGGATCATTCTTTTGCACAAACTAAAAAGAAAATATATTCTCATAAATTGAAACGGAAGGAATGAAAGGTTTGGAGTCACAGTGAGCACCTTGGAGGGAGTCGTTAGTACTCCCTCCCTTTCAGTTTTATGTGAATCTTATAGCTTTTCGAGATTTAAATTATATAAATTTTGACTAATATGTTTAAATGTATTTTTTCGTTATATTGACATAAAAAGAATTACAACTTATAGTATATTTCATATAGTTATTGAATATTCAAATATTTTTTAAAATATATTGATTTAGTTTAATCGAATTCAACTTTAAAGATTAATTATGACTTTCGAATAGCGAAAAAGTTCACATAAATTGATATGGAAGAGTAATTGGGTGATCAATCTCTAAAGAATTAAATAACCCTGCCATGACTTAAAATTTCTCTTTTACGATCTTTTAATAAAATTAAAAAGTAAATTTAGGCAGTGGTAAGTTTGAGGAAGACATTTTAATAGAATGATATTGTAGATGGAATTTCATGCAATCTAGAAAAGGAATAGAAGTGATTTCGCATCGACATATTTGGCAAATAAAAGATGGAATAATCATCACAAGAAAAAATATGATGGGAAAAAAGACTGATAAGAGTTTGAACATGATAACAAAAAAAGAAATTCCAAGACTCTTATCAGTTGGGAAGAACAAGATCGGAGATGAGAATTTCGTTCCAAATCTGTTTACCTCGAAAAATATGAGTGAGAATTAAATATGATTTGTGGTTTTAAAGATATGTGATTTATTTCAATATTAGTGAATATACAAGTAATATTAGGTTTAAGTAAGAAGGATTGATGAACCAAACCAGTGTTGCTAGTGCAATAAGGACCTCGAGCTCGATTTTCTTGGGAGCCTCGAGGTGAGCTAAGAGCAATAAAGTATGAACAATGAAGTAAAAACAATAAAGCTGAAGAACAATTATTGAGCACGGTAAACAAAAAAAGCAAAGTAGAATATTTTATTGCAGTGAATAATGTAATTTACAAATGATTGGGGTCCCCTTTATATATGAGGAGAAAACCCCAATATAGTATATTCCTAATTGTGGTAAAGAATTCTATTGATACAAGTGTATAACAACCTAGTACGGACCTGTACCATTTCGCACAAATCTTATCCTTTAATTTATGTCCTGATCCACGTATTCTTGAGAAATTCCCGCTATTTCTTGAGTATCTTCGAGATTGTACTGCCCTTGATGTAGGTCGTGCCAGGCCTTCGATCTGCTCCCTCGAGGTGTGTGTCCTTCAGCCGGGTCTGACCCCCACTTCGAGTCGCCCGGACTCGGACTTATAGCCCAATTTAAGACTTCGAAATTGGGCTCCTTAATTTTGATCGTATACAGATAGTCCCAACATTTCTTAGAATAAAATGATATGGAACGATTTGGATTCCCGAAGTCCTTAGTGATGATGTCATCCCCATGATGTAGGCGTTCGAAGTGGCCGAAACGTCCCGTCGGTCCATTTCCCAAAAAATATTGAATGCATGCCAGCATTGGTCGGCCACCAGTACCGCCGAACCATCACTGCCCTCCTATAAATATGAGGTGATTCCTTCAAGTAAGGAACTTTACTCTTTCGTCTCCCCTTTTCCATCTTCATCCCTTTCTCCAATCATCCATTTCCTCCGCCTCTTCAAGCGCCGGAAAATGCCAAGCTCTTGCTCGAAACACCACATCCATTTGTAACCCGTAATATTTAGCTTACAATCATGGCCAAAACTTCCAAAATGATCCCCAAAAAGGATAAAGCATTGTCTTCTTTTACCTCCCGGTCGGCCAAACCGGTGATGCCGCCAACACTTGAGGAAATCACCCCCGGTAATTGCATTATTAAGAAAGACTTCAGTATCGAGAATCCTCATGATGTCCTAGGCCGATGCGAGCACGCATCTTGATACATTACCTTGATAATAAAGAAGCTTATCAAGGATATCAAGAGGGACTGTCGCTAGGGAGATGAGGCTGAGGTTCAAATCCCGAGCCCTAATGAAAGCATTACTACCCATAGGGAGGGGTTTTTGAGTGTTTACACTTACCCCTTCACACTGGTCCCCTCAATCCAGTGGTAATCGACTTCTGCAAAACTTACGAAGTCACCTTCGGTCAGATTCACCCTTCCTTTTGGCGTAGCATGATCATGTTGCGATATTTCTCTAGAAAGGCCAAGGGTTTAGAATTCACCCTCAACCACCTGATTCGGTTGTATCGGCCTCAGTTATTTCAAGGGCTTATCAAGCTACAGCGCCGAACAATGAAATCCTTCTTTTCCAGTACTGACAAATCCAAAGATCGGGGTTGGATAAGCCGGTTCGTTAGAGTAAAGACTTCGGACGTCATCCCCGAGGATAAAATGCCGTTCCTAGAGAGGTGGAACTTTAACCATAACTGGAGTTCATATTCCCTGTACTTATTCATATTCTGCTTCCATATTTCATAATGATGTTATCCTCCTTTTGGCAGCCAATGCTTGGGCGGCCCCAGCGGTGCTCGACCTCGAGGATTGGGTCCAAAAGTTAGCTGCCACTTACTCATATGATGAGCGCAAGTGGCGTGAATTATTGAGGGGCTAGTGGGAGGCTAAGAACCACGTAAAGTATCTTTCAACAGCTTCAAACGCCTTTCATACATTGGCATCATTTTTTTCACGCTCACCTGTGCAGGGCTCGGCGATGCATCTGAAATGAGGCTGGCTCCGATCGGGGAAAAATCCAAGGCTTCAAATCCAAAGTCCGAGAAGGACAACAAAAGAAAAAGGGTTTTGAAGCCCGAATATCCTCAAAACAAGAAAACCTCCGCTCGAAGGCTGCGAAAAAGCTTTGCTCAAACGGGCGCAGATTCGGCACATGACTCCCCGGATGATGAAGAAAATTATGATGAAGAGTTGGCATTGGTGATTCAGACAAAGAAGCCAGTCAAGGCTGCCAAGCCTTCCGAACCGGAAACCTCATCCCGTGGTGAGGATGCCCCGAAGGAAGAAACGGACCAGGCTCCTGTGTCCCCGGAGGTTGAGATTGTCCCTCCGTCTTCAACAAATAGACTAGAGGGGGGTAAATGCTGAGATCCCCAATGGTAATGAGAATGCCCCGAGTGAAGAGCTCGGGGTCGTGACAATAGGTCACTCCCTTTCATTGCCAACCTTTTCCAAGGGGGCAATTAATGAAGCCAATGCTCTACGCATGCCCGATTCAAATAAGGTCATCGAGGACGATCTTTTCCAGGGTTGCTGCACTGGGATTGAGGATGCGGATGACCTGAATGATGCGTCCACTATCTTTGAGGAGGCTCAACATCTCCTTTCCCGGTAAGTACTTACCTTTAGTATTGCAATTTCTTCTTTCTTTTCTTTTGACTGATATGTCTCCATTTCATGTATAGGCTGTCGCAAAGTTTAGAGCAGAGCTGAGCCAATGTGAGGCCAAGATCAAGAAAGTTTCGGGCGAAGAGAAAGCCTTGAGGCTCCTCTGTAGCTAGAAGGAAGAGGAGCTTAAGGATCTCTAAACCGCATTGGCCAAAGCTCAAAAAAGCGAGTCCGAGATAGAAGAGCAGGTAACTCTGATTTTAATAGAGTACCACCTTCTTAGCCCTACTTCGGAGGCTAATACTTCGATATCTCAGCTACAGCAAAAGCTCGATATGATTGGGTAGCTCCGGGGCGAGGTAGATCAAGTTCGAGCTAATTGTCATCAGTGGAAGAAGAACGTGGATCAACTTGCCACCGATAGGGAAGCTATTGCGGCCCAACTATCCTCGGCTAAAGCTCAGCTCTGAGGTGTAGAGGCAAAGGGTCTGGCTCAGGCCAGGAAAATTGAGGGGTTGGAGGCCGAGCTGGCTAAATCCCGGGCCGAAGCTACACATGCTAAGGCTGAAGCTGTACAGGTTAAGGCCGAAGCCGAGAAGACAAAGGTTGTGACTGATAAATCCATTGTTATATACACGAAGAAAGTCACGACCATTCAAGATGAGTTTAGGGAGACCTCCGACCGAGGGTGACAGAGCAATGAATTGGCTAATTTCCAAGCCCGGAGGGAGACTCTCGAAGAAATCCATGCTCGGGGGTTCAAACCTCGCTGGGGAGATAGCTGAAGCGAAGGCGCAGGAAACTGATGCTAGGTTTCTTGTTTCCTCTGTTGACGAGGATGTGGTGAATGGCTCCGGGGACGAGGAAGGTGAAGAAGATGTTCCCGAAAGGGAAGAGACTCCCAAAGATAGAGACGCTGAAGATGAAGACGACACTCCTGGGTGTGACCCCGAAACTAGATTAGGTTTCCTTTTTTGTGCAAGGGCCCCTTGTAGGCGTTTTAATATGTTTTGTAACTTTTCCTAATGAATATAAAGTATCTTTTTGCTCTATCCTTGATTGTGTTGAATTTTATTTTATCCCCGTTTGTGGAAAATTCCAATGATTCAAACACTTAGCTCGAATATCGGTGTAGACTCGTAATAAATCCTTAGGATTTTATTGCTCAAGATCATACCCCTTAAGGTTTTAAATGATCCTCGAGCTAAGCTTAAAATTACTTTGATGCAAGCTCAGAACGATGGGGACTTTGGGTTCGAGTTGAATGAGAACGAAGTCTCGGACTCCCATTAGCTTTTGGCCCTACATCTCTTTTAATCTGGCCCTTAGGCTATTATATATTGGCCCTTAGGCTCTTTTAAAATTCGCCCTTAGGCTCTTTAAATTGGACGTTTTGGCCTCTAAATGGCTATATAATTTTTCCCTCATTTCGGCTAAAAGACTTAGTGAAATTTTAGTTATGCCTTGGTATGTGTTTTTTTACCCGTTGGGTTTTTCGAAGGCTCGACGTATCGAAACCTTATTAGTCATTTAGTTTGTGTATAAATAATAGAATACCTCTTAAGGTTTTTCCAAAGGCTGGTGTTATCGAAGCCTTTGGATTATTCGAGGGAGGATTTATCGAAGCCCTTAGATTTTTCGGGGCCCAAATTTATCGAAGCCCCTTATATTTTGCTTTTGCCGGGGGTAGCCTGACTTAACCAGTTTTTCGATGTTTGAAGTCCTTTAATTTTATAGCGGGAGTCGGACGTCTCCGAATTGCATTATTTTGGCCATAGCCTTTATGTGACCGTAGTCTTTAGTATGGCCGTAGTCTTCGAGTTTGTCACTTGGACTTGTTTCCCGATAAGTTTTCAAACTTGTTCGAAAAGTTAGTCCCCGAGTATATTTGGCCTTGGACTTTGTTTCTAGGGGGTGCCTCTTTGAGGTTTTATGAGTCCAAATATTCGATGACTCGGATGTATTGACTATTAGTGATAGTCCCCGGGTATTTCGGGGTGCTTTGGCCCATGAGCCACTTCCCGTAGGATTGTAAGTGTAGAGCTCATGTGAAATACAAAGTGTTTTTGATATAACTAGAATGATTCTCTAAATAGTTGATACATGCGTACATGTTTTGCCGTCAAGGCTCGACTATTCTATATGGACACGGTTCATTTGACCGTTTGGCTCATTACAAAGTTCTCCTATCGAGGCCCTCTTAGGGGTGAAATATCTTTTTCAAAAATATAACCTCCGAGGGTGATGCCCCCAGTATTCGAGGTTGATCGAAAAGAAGCCTTGAATACTTGTTGAATGTTCCTTAGGTAGCATATAGGCGTTGCCTCGTTAAAAACCTTTCCGGTAAAACCTATTTGGGATAAAACCCGATCTAAGAGAAAAAGAGTGCAACGCATGCTTTCAAACCTAAGGTCTTCGAGCTGAAAGATGTCTCAATATCTCCAATCGAACATATGCAAGGAGTTAGTTTTAAATACAAATGGAAAAGGGTAGAAGGTCATACCTCAGTAGTAATATCGCTTGAGCATCGATACATTCCAATTGTTTGGTAGTTGCTCGCCTTCCATTTTGCTAAGTTTGTAGGATTCTTTCCTTACGACTCCGAGGACACGGTACGGTCCTTCCCAATTGGGACCTAGTTTCCCTTTGTTTGGGTCTCGAGTATTGAGAGTGACCTTCCTTAGGACTAAGTCCCCAACTGAAATATCGAAGGTTCATCCTTCTGTTGTAATACCTTTTGATCCTTTGTTTTTGTGCGGACATTCGAATTAATACCACCTTGCATTTTTCATCGAGTAGTTCAAGAGAAGTGTTCATAACTTCGTGATTTGAGTGCTCGGTAGCATGCTGAAACCTGACGCTAAGTTCCCCGACTTCGACTGGGATCAATGCTTCAGATCCGTATACCAAAGAAAACGGGGTCTCCCTCGTGCTCGATTTCGAAGTTGTTCGATATGCCCATAACACCTCGGGTAATACATCTCTCCATTTCCCCTTTGCATCATCTAACCTTTTCTTTAAGTTTCGAATAATGGTTTAGTTTATGGACTCGGCCTGACCATTTGCATTTGGGTGGTAAGGTGCTGATAGAATCCTTTTGATTTTATGGTCCTCAAGAAATTTTGTTACTTTGCTATCGAAGAACTGCTTTCCATTGTCACATGCTATTTTGGCGGGTATCCCGAATCGACATATTATGTGGTACCATATGAAGTTGATGACTTCTTTTTCTCATATCTTCTCGAAGGCCTACACTTCAACCCATTTTGAGAAATAGTCAGTCATAAACAAAATAAATCGAGTTTTGCCTGGCGCTGTTGGTAGGGGGACGACGATGTTCATCCCCCATTTCATTAATGGCCACGGGGATAGGACCGAATGGAGGTGTTCATCGGGCTGGTGGATCATTGGTGCAAATCTTTGGCATTTATGAAACTTTTGGACGGACTCCATGGTATCCTTTTCCATGCTATACCAATAATACCCCGCTCTGATCACCTTGCGAACCAGAGAGTCTTCACCATAATAGTTCTCATAAGTACCCTCGTGGATTTATCGTAGTACATAATCGATATCCTCGGGTCCCAAGCACACTTCCAGTGGTCCATCGAAGGTTCTTCTATACAACGTTCCATTTTCATCGAGAGAGAACCGAGCTGCTTTGGTTCGAAGTGTTTTCGACTCTTTTGGGTCCGCAGGGAGCTTCCCATGCTTCAAGTAGTCGATGTACTTATTCCTCCTGTCACACCTCCTTTTTACCTACACCCGCAAGGGCATAAGGGAGTTTTTCCAATTAAAGGACAATCGAAACAGGATTTATTATTAAAGATTTAGAGTCGCCGCTTGGGAGATTTATGGTGTCCCAAGTCACCGTTTGAATTCCGAATCGAGGAAAAGATTGACTCTGTATTACAGTCCGCGAACCAAAAATCTGAGTAAGGAATTCTGTTAACCCGGGAGAAGGTGTTAGGCATTCCCGAGTTCCGTGGTTCTAGAACGGGCGCTCAACTATTATATTCGGCTTAAATTATCTGATTTTAACAATTATGAGCCTATGTGTAAATTTTAACCTTAACCGCTTTTATTCATTTTTAAAGAAAATTGCAACGTCATTAAAACAAGTCTTGAACCACGTCACATAAATGTACCCGTGGTTTTTGGACATACTTTAATATTGTTGGGATTTGGATTTGGGTCACATAAATGCGCACCCGAGTTTAGGGAGGTAATGTTATTAAAATACGCGCCTAAAGAGACTAACGCGTTATTATTTTGGGGAAGGCCGTGAAATTCGCTAAACGGCCCGTCCCGAAATCTAAGTATTTTAATATATACAATTATCGAGGGCCCTGCAATTTATGTGTTTTATTTTGCGAGGCTCATCCCGTTTTATTATTTTAAAGTGCAAACCTAGAGCAATCTATAGTTTTCTACTTAATTTGTCTCTAAAATAAAAGAAAGGCCCTAATTAATTTGTTACTAGACTGATGCAAACTAAGTAATATTTTTGCACCAACATCCGACCATTGGGCTCCGATGTGAGCCCAGCAGAGGGAATTTAAAACCAGATATACACCATAAAATCGGCCAAAACAGATCTTGGCCCAGGCCTAAATGAGAAAGGGGCCAAAACTGGCCTGGGCCGTGCATCAATTATCCTGAGGCTCAAACGTTTAGGGACTAGCTGTTAAGCCCTGTCTTTTACACTAAATGGAATTTCAATTTAATTAAGAACACAAATCTGATGAATCTACTACTAAAATTAACTAGCCAGTAAAATAAATTCAATGCAACATTAAACATGAGTTGGAAAGCAACTGATTTCAGATTTCATGACCCACGTAAACTGCCTATGATCACAATTTCAAACATGGTGCATACTAGTTCAAATTTCAAATTCCCTACTATGACTCATTTTTATTAAAATGCTGACTCATGAACTTTGATTAAACACTAACGTGACCACATATGAGAATTGAAACTCGAGAATTAAGGATGCATGACGAAAATGGATTGCCTAAATTAACCTTACGAATTACATATCTCATATCTACTTTTAACTTTCTGATTTCGAACCCACACACAACCACTCAAACTCAGAATTATAAATTAACTCACATCATCACTACTAAATATAAAGCTCCCATGATCAGAAGAAGTTTCACACTACTTTAACAGTATACAGCCTAATTAATCACAGCTTGAAAATACCATTTATACAGATCTAGGAAAACCAGAAATTAACTAAACTAATAGAAACTATTCTGTTAGTCCAGCATGGAATTATTACAACGAATACTCAACTAAACTCATATGCATTTCTAAATATCTAACACATACTTAATGGATCAAATGCACAAACTTATAATTAACAGTCCATCAGTACGGTTATTACAGTATAATGAAAGCAGTAAATCAACAATAGGCCTCCACTTCAACAACAATAGGCCTCCACTTCATTCATTTTCAACTGGATATTTTCATACATCGAGTTTCAGGACATGTACCTGGTATGTAGAACAGAAAAATGGGATAAGAAATCAGCAGCAACAAACAGCAAAATACAGCAGCAGAAAGCCCAACACAGTAGCTTCAACACCTCAATCCAGAAATCCCAGCAACACGGAGAAAACCAGTAAAAATGGAGAAGAAAAATAGTCCGGAAATCTCTCTTTGTTTTCTCTTTCTAGCTTTGAACTCTCTCTGGTGTTCTTCCGCTCTCAATATTTCAGAAAATTTGGTTCTATCTTTTTTACTCTCTCCAAAATGAATTCTGCCCCTATATATCCAGTGTATCCAGAGTGTATATCGAGTGTATATCACTCTCTCCGCCCCCTTGAATCTGATTTTCAGCTCCCTTAAATGGGCATTCAATTAGTGCATTTTTCACTACCAATTCAACTTTTTATTTCTTTAATCATCCACTTAATTGTCCACTCAATTAGTGCTTTTAGTTAATTTGATAATGCAAATACTACCCTACCACTATTAGGAGCTTCTCAATTAGTAACCACTTGCATAAAATTATACTAATCAGTGGATTATTATACACATTCAACCAAATTATTGAACTAATCCCAGTTATTCTGCCTAAGTGATTAAACGAGATACCATTTCAAAGTTTTTTGGTATCCTAATTATTAATTAATTCCAAAAAATGTAAAATCAAATCTTAAATGCCAATGCTATATTTTTGTATTTTTAATGCATTAATAAAATTAAACATGCCCACAAATATATGCAAACAATCAGAAAAATCACGCAATAATTCCTAAAAATAACAAATAATCAAGGCCAAAACCTAATTTTGGGAATTATTTTGGAGTAATTCGTATGAGGCAAAAATCACGTGCTCACAGCTGCCCCTCTTTATCCAGAAACACGAAGAGTTTTCGTGCAAAGATAAAGTGAGCGGATACGAGCGATTTTTGCATGTTTGAACACTCAGTGAGAAGCATTTTTTGAAAGATTTGACCGAACCTCTTCTTCAAAGGTTTCCTACATATCCTTGGCTATAAAGGAATCAGGTCAATGTAGTTCGGGAAGTTTGGTAGCTGGGACTACCATGAACCTGCGGTTTTACTGTTACTGCTGTTGCTGCTGCTGATACTGCCTACTGACCTCCTTGTCACACCATGACAAAAATGAAGAAGCTAGACTAAGCTATAATCTATGATTTACAAAGGTTTATTTCCAAACTTGATCTTGTGACTGATGTTGCCTTGTTGACTTGTATCTTCCTCATAAGTTCCTTTGTGGCTGACTTGAATGGTATTCTTAAGATGCTTTTCCTTTTCTTCAGGTGGACGCCTGACTGTTGACCTCGAACCGTCTTCTCTTGTTACTTGACACTATTTTCCCTTGCACCTTGAACCATTTCCCTAAAACTTGAACTGCCTTCCTTCGAAACTGCTTTCCCTAGAAACTTGAGTTGTCTCCCCTTGTTCTCCAGGTGGGTGCCTGATTACAACAAAATAGACAAAACAAAGAAAATTTTCTTCCCCCAGTTTGCACTAGGAAGATTTGTGAGTTGTTAGCAATATTGTAAATCAAAATATAACTTGAAATACCAAGACTAGGAAGTGCGTCTCCTAGGGTTGGAACATTAATGACTTAAACTAGGAAGTGTGTCTTCAAGGAATAATTTAAATGACCGAGACTAGGAAGTGCGTCTCCTAGGGGTGAGAACTTCAGTGACTAAAACTCATACGATCCAAACTAGGAAGTGCGTCTCCTAAAAGTGTATCCTAAAAAACCCAGACTAGGAAGTGCGTCTCCTAAGGATATAACTTTAGTGCGTGGAACCAGGAATTGCGTCTCCTAGGGGAAAGTTCAATGTAGGAAGTGCGTCTCCTAAAACAAAAATATAACCCGAAAAACCCAGACTAGGAAGTGTGTCTCCCACGAATGAACTTAAATAAACCAGACTAGGAAGTGCGTCTCCTAGGAGAAAATCTCAATTTAGGAAGTGTGTCTCCTAAAACAACAATACAACCTGAACTACCCAGACTAGGAAGTGCATCTCCTAGGGGTGAAATCTCAATTTAAGAAGTGCGTCTCCTAAAACAAAAATATAACTTGAACTACCTAGACTAGGAAGTGCGTCTCCTAAGGGTGAAATCTCAATTTAGGAAGTATGTCTCCTAAAACAAAAATATAACCTGAACTACCCAGACTAGAAAGTGCGTCTCCTAGGGGTGAAATCTCAATTTAGGAAGTGCATTTCCTAAAACAATAATATAAGCTGAACTACCCATACTAGGAAGTGCATCTCCTATGGGTGAAATATCAATGACTCAAACTAGAAAGTGCGTCTCCTACGGATGAACTATGAATTTAGGAAGTGCGTCTCCTAAAACAAAATGTAATGAGGCCACTCATCGGCTTCAGCGCCAGTTTCTTCACCACCACCTGCTCAGTTAGCTAGGGGTGGGGATCAATCAGCCAGGGGTCGCCCCAGAGGGGGAGCTCGATCGAGGGGCGGTCAGGCCCATTTCTATGCACTCCCAGACAGACTCGATGTTATTGCTTCAGATGATGTCATTACAAGTATTGTTTCAGTCTACCATAGAGATGCCTCTATATTATTTGATACTAGTTCCATGTTTTGTTATGTGTCATCATACTTTGCTCGTTATTTGGGCATGCCCCGTGAGTTTCTTACATTACCTATTCATGTATCTACCCCGGTGGGTGATACTGTTGATGTAGACCGTGTGTACCGGTCGTGTGTGGTAACTATTGGGGGTTTGGAGACCCGAGTGCATCTATTACTATTTAGCATGATAGATTTTGATGTCATTTTGGGCATGGATTAGTTATCTCCATGTCGTGCTATTTTGGACTATCACGCTAAGACAGTCACATTGGCTATGCCGGGTGTGCCACAGATTGAGTGGCAAGGTATGAGTGATTATGTTCCTAGTAGAGTTATCTCTTTCTTGAAGGCCCAGCGTATGGTTGGGAAGGATTGTCTTTCATATCTAGCGTTTGTGAGGAATGTCGGAGCTAAGACTCCCAGTATTGATTTGGTTCCAGTTGTGAGGGATTTTCCCGATGTGTTTCCTGCAGACTTGTCGGGCATGCCACCGGACAGGGATATTGATTTTGGTATTGACCTGGTGCCGGGCACTGAGCCCATTTCTATTCTGTTGTATCGTATAGCACCAGCGGAGTTGAAGGAGTTAAAGGAGAAGCTTCAGGAACTCCTAGATAAGGGGTTCATTCGGTCTAGTGTGTCACCTTGTGGTGCACCGGTTCTGTTTGTGAAGTAGAAAGATGGTATAATGAGAATGTGCATTGATTATATGCAATTGAACAATGTAACAATTAAGAACAAGTATTTTTTGCCTCGCATTGATGATCTATTCGACCAGCTTTAGGGAGCGAGGGTATTCTCCAAGATTGATCTCCGTTTGGGTTATCACCGGTTGAAGATCAGGGATTTGGATATTCTTAAGATGGCTTTCAGGACCCGATATGGTCATTATGAGTTTTTGGTGATGTCTTTTGGGCTGACCAATGCCCTAGCAGCATTCATGCATTTGATGAATAGCGTGTTCCGTCCTTATCTCGATTTGTTTGTCATAGTCTTCATTGATGATATTCTGGTGTATTCGTGTAGCCAGGAGGAGCACGCAGAGCATATAAGGGTTGTGTTGCAGAGATTGAGGGAGGAGAAACTATATGCAAGGTTCTTCAAGTGTGAGTTTTGGCTAAGTTTAGTGGTTTTCTTGGGGCACGTGGTGTCTAGCGAGGGTATTCAGGTTGATTCGAAGAAGATAGAGGCGGTTCAGAGTTGGCCCAAACCGTCCTCAGCCATAGAGATTCGCAACTTTCTTGGTTTGACAGGCTATTATCACTGGTTTGTTCAGGGATTCTCATCTATCGCATCGCCCTTGACCAAGTTGATTCAGAAGGGTGCTTCATTTGTATGGTCGGACGAGTATGAGGAGAGCTTTCAGAAGCTCAAGATAGCTTTGACCACAACTCCAGTGTTGATTTTGCCATCAGCTTCAGGTTCATATACCGTGTATTGTGATGCTTTGAGAGTTGGGATTGGTTGTGTATTGATGCAGGAGGGTAGAGTTATTGCTTATGCTTTTCGTCAGTTGAAGCCCCATGAGAAGAACTACCCCGTTCATGATTTGGAGTTGGCTGCCATAGTTCACGCATTGAAGATTTGGAGTCATTACTTATATGGCGTATCTTGTGAGGTGTTCACTGATCATCGCAGTCTTCAGCATTTGTTCAAGCAAAAGGATCTTAATTTGAGGCAGCAGAGATGATTGGAGTTGCTTAAGGATTATGATATCACTATATTGTACCATCCGGGAAGGCCAATGTGGTGGCCGATGCTCTGAGCCTAAAGGTAGTAAGCATGGGGAGTTTGGCATATATTCTAGTTAGGGAGAGACCTCTTGCAGTTGATGTTCAGGCCTTGGCCAATCGGTTCGTGAGGCTAGATATTTCGGAGCACATTTGGGTATTGGCTTGTGTGGTTTCTCGGTCTTCCTTATATGATCGCATCAGAGAGCACCGGTATGATGATCCGCATTTGCTTGTCCTGAAGGACAGAGTCCAGCATGATGATACCAGAGATGTAACCATTGGTGATGATGGAGTGTTGAGGATCCAGGGCCGGATTTGTGTGCCCAATGTGGATGGGCTTTGGGAGTTGATTTTGGAGGAGGCCCATAGCTTGCGTTATTCCATTCATCCGGGTGCCGTGAAGATGTATCAAGATTTGAGGCAGCACTATTAGTAGAGAATAATGAAGAAAGATATTGTGGGATTTGTAGCTCGGTGTCTCAATTGTCATCAGGTGAAATATGAGCATCAGAGACTGGGTGGCTTGCTTCAGCAGATGGATATTCCCGAGTGGAAGTGGGAGAGGATCATTATGGACTTTGTTGTTGGACTTCCGCGTACTTTGAGGAAGTTTGATGCTATTTGGGTGATTGTGGATCGACTGACCAAGTCCGTGCACTTCATTCCTGTGTGTACTACCTATTCTTCAGAGCGGTTGGCAGAGATCTATATCCGGGAGATTATTCGTTTGCATGGTGTCCCAGTTTCTATCATTTTAGATAGGGGCACTCAGTTTACCTTGTAGTTTTGGAGGTCTGTGCAGCGAGAGTTAGGTACTCAGGTTGAGTTGAGCATAACTTTTCATCCTCAGACGGACGGATAGTCCGAGCATACTATTCAGATATTGGAGGACATGTTGTCTCATTGATTTCGGAGGGTCATAGGATTAGTCTCTATCGCTTGCAGAGTTTGCTTATAACAACAGCTACCAGTCGAGTATTCAGATGGCTCCATATGAGGCTTTGTATGGGAGGCGGTGTAGATCTCCAGTTGGTTGGTTCTATCCCGATGAGGCTAGGCTATTGGGGACTGATTTGGTGCACGATGCTTTGGAGAAGGTGAAGGTGATTCAGGAGAGGCTTCGTATAGCGCAATCGAGGCAAAATAGTTATGTTGATAGGAAGGTTCGAGATGTATCCTACATGGTTGGCGAGAAGGTTCTATTGAAGGTTTCACTCATGAAGGGTGTTATGAGGTTTGGGAAGAAAGGAAAATTGAGTCCTCGGTTCATTGGGCCTTTTGAGGTGCTTCGGAGGATTGGGAAGGTGGCTTATGAGCTTGCTTTGCCACCCAGATTGTCGAGTGTACATCCGGTATTTCATGTTTCTATGCTCCGAAAGTATATTGGGGATCCGTCTCATGTGTTGTATTTCAGCACAGTTCAGTTGGATGATGATTTGACCTATGATGTGGAGCCAGTCATAATTTTGGGTCATCAGGTTCGGAAGTTGAGGTCAAAAGATATAGCTTCGATGAAAGTGCAGTGGAGAGGTAAGCCCGTGGAGGAGGCTACCATGGAGACTGAGCGGGATATGTGGAGCAGATATCCTCACCTATTTGAGGCTTCAGGTATGTTTCTTAACTCTTTCGAGGACGAACATTTGTTTAAGTTGGGGAGGGACGACCGGGCCAGTCATCTCATGAGTTACCGCTCCGTTTCTCCCATTTCTGCTTCTTTATGCTTCGTTATCCATGTTTTATGGTATCGGGTTGGTCGGATCGAATCCGAAATGATTTTGGTAAGGTTTGAGACACTTAGTCTTTTTTAAGGGAGTTTGAGTTGGAAAAGTCAACCAGATGTTGACTTATGTGTTAGAGGACTCGGATATGAGTTCCGATGGCAATTTCTAGTTGATAGGTGAGATTTTGATATAGGGGTCGGAATGGAATTCCGAGAGTTGCAGTAGCTTCGTTTTGTCATTTGGGATGTGTGTTTAAAATTTCAGGTCATTCGAACGTGGTTTGGTTGGGTCTTTGATCAAAAGCATATTTTGGAAGATTTTAAAAACTTAGGCTTAAATCCGATGTGATTTGGTAGATTTGATGTTGTTTGAGGCGTTTTGATGATTGGAACAAGTTTGAATAAGGTATTGGATTATGTTTGTGCTTTTGGTTGAGGTCCCGGGGGCCTCAGAATGATTTCTGGTGGTTAACAGAGAAGTTGAGATATCATTGCAGCTGCTAAAGTTTTGCTGCTTCTGGTGTTTTTACACCTGCGGTTTGGGGACCGCAGGTGCGATGCCGCACGTGCGGAAGGAGAGCCGCAGAAGCGGACTTGAGAGGAAAGTCTGGAACCGCAGATGCGGTAGCTAGACCGCACCTGCGTAGTCGCAGATGCGGAGAGTGGACCACAGATGCAGAATTGGCCTTTAAGTGATTTCTGCAGAAGCGGTGGATAGACCGCATATGCGGTATTGCAGAAGCGACAAAAATTGCCGCAGATGCGGAACGACTAGGCAAATGAATTAAAAGAGTCCTTTGCGAATTTTTGGGTTATTTCACCATTTTTGATTTCGGCTTGAGAGCTTTTGAATGATTTGAAGAGGGATTTCAAGGGAACTTCATTAAGGTAAGGATTTTGGACCTAAAAACATTTCTATGGTAGTATTTCATTGATTAAGGCTTAAAGGAATTAAAGGGATAAAAGTGGAGGATTAGGGCTTAAGTTTAAGAGGCCTTAAATTGAGGATTTGAGGGGCCATTTGGACTTCGATTTTGGTATTCTTGATATGCATAGACTCGTGGGAAGATAAGGAATCTATTGGTATAAAATTTTTTGAATTTCAAGACGTGGGCCCGAGGGTCGGGTTTTGGTAATTTCGGGATTTGTGCCTTTATTGATTGTTTTCGCTTGAGCTTTGTTCCCTTAGCATATTTTGACGTCCTCGTTCTGATTTTGGATAGATTCGACGTGTGTGGAGGCCGATTCGAGAGGCAAAGGCGTCGCGAGCTAGAGATTTAGCCAGTTCGAGGTGAGTAATGATTGTAAATGATACTTTGAGGGTTTGAAACCCCGGATTTGCACATCGTAGTGCTATATTGAGGTGAGGCACATGCTTGATGATGAGCATGGGGTCATGCACTATTGGGTATTGTGACTTGGTCCGTCCCGATTGGATTTTATCGCGTATTTGAATGAAAACTATTTGCTATCCTCATTACTTGGGCTGAATGTCATATTTGGGCCTAGGCCAACTATTTGAGCCCTTTGGGGCTTTTTATTGATATTTCCTCACAGTTTTGACTTTATACTTGAACTCAGTCATGTTATTTTTCCACTATTTTTCATACTCAGCCATGTTTACTCAGTTTTAAGACTTAAATGATATTTTAAATGATGTTTGGGCTGAGAAACACTGTTTTACTATTGCCTGAGGGGCTTGTGAGTATTTTTGACTGAGTAAGGCCGATGGCCTAGTTGTGAGGAAACACTAATACGGATTTGAGGCTGAGGGCCTGAGATATATACGCCACGAGGTGGCTTGATTGATATGAGGCCGAGGGCCTAAATTTGATGCCACGAGATGGCTTGTTAGTGCGCTTGGGCTATAAAGGGCCCCTCCAGGAGTCTGCACACCCCCAGTGAGCCCGAGTACCCATTATGATGTGAGATTGAGCCCGAGGGGCTAGTATTATTCTGAGATATTGCCCGAGGGGCAGATTTGCTGATACTGTGCCCTAGGGGCGAACTTCTATTTGTTTACTTTACCTTAATTACATGTCAATTACTTGTTTACTTATTGAAAGAAGTTTTACTTGATTCTTCACTGGTTTACTGCTTTTAAATGATTTTTACTGCTTCATTATAGAATGTCGTGTGCCTTACGTGTTTTCTTACTTTCAATCGTTATTTACATTTGTTACTCACTGAGTTGGAGTACTCACTTTACTCCCTGCACCCCGTGTGTAGATTCAGGTGTAGCTGGTTCTGCTCCCGAGTGCTGATTCATTCCAGATTCAGGTGGATCTTCGAGGAGTCTTTAGGTAGTTGTTGGTGTTTCGCAGCCTGGAGCTCCTCCCTATCTCTTTCCTTTATGTCCTTAGTTCAATATTTAAACCCTGTAGTTGCACTTGAGGACTTAGTGTTGTTAGATGCTCGTGACTTATGACACCCCGGTTAGGGCTGTGTCGGGTTGTATTTCTGAATTTTATCGATATTTTTCTGCTATTTAGTATATTTAAATCACGGTTAGACTATTTTTATGTTGGTTAACTGCTTTAAAAAGTGAATTGGATTTAACTGGTTGGCCTTGTCTTCACAAGAGGTGCCATCACAACTGGGTTCGGTGTTAGGGTCGTGATAGTAACATATTTCAAGAGTCCTCTAACATCTCCCCAAGTGACGGTTTTTGCAAACCAAACAATCCGGCTCATTAGTACCAACAATCCTTTTTCGTTTCTCAGATACTCTCACCACATGATCCGGTGGTGCGGTGACATTGGTAGGAACAATCACACCTCCCCTAGCAACAAGTTCTTCCAACCCCTCCACGGCTCGACACATTCTCCCAACGAACTCTTATGTAATCTCCCCCAGATTCAATGGCGGGGTCATTCCCTTATCACTGCTTTGAATTCGTGGATAACTTATTTGGAAAATGAGACATAACAAGGAAATTAGCTCCATATCTTGGGCTCTATCGCACTATTTGGAATATCAAAGAAGTGTGAAATTCCCTAAATGTCCGAATAGCCTCCTCATTATAGATGTGGTCGATAACACACCGATAAGAAGGACTCTACTAGATACTGCTCCGAGACATCCTAGGACACTTTAAAATCTTAGGCTCTGATACCAAGTTTATCACACCCCAAACTCGGGGAGCACGTCCGGTGCTCAACCGAGTGATCCCGCCCAAGTAAGCCTGTTAGATTTCCTTCTACGAAAATCATTCATGAATAAAGAGGAGATGTACTCCATTAATCAGACACTTAAAAAATTTCATTAACAACTCCTATCTCATTTCCATTAGCAGCTTCATTCATTATTTCCAAAATATGTTCGTACTTCAAACACAAAGTACAACAGAAGAAAGATATGGGAAAAGCCGGCAACAAGGCCCTGTATATACCTCAAAACACAAAGTACATGAAGGACAAAAGATACGTGACCCCAAAATGAAGTGGAGCTCAACAATCAGCTAGGAAGAGAGTGTACCGCTATCACTGATCAATGTCGCCCGCTGTGGAATCACCTGAATTCATTAAAGATGCAGTGCCCCCAGCACAAGGGACATTAGTACTGTCGAATATCACTAGTATGTATGACTAAATGTCCTCTTTCAAAATAGAATGTCCAAGTGAGAAAGGGAAGACCATATACACAGCAAGTCACAATCAACAATATCCAAATCCCTAATTGAAATATAACAAATTTTCAAAATACGAAAATAATATATATTTTTGGTTGGGAGATCATTGGAACCGATATACCACCGTATTTTTAGCACGAAGCCCGATCACGCTCGATTGACTAAGCCATCTCCCCACCCAATCAGCTAGGCCGCCTTCCCACATATGCCATGTGGGTTGACTTTTCCAATTTAGAGCTATTATCAGTTTCATCCCAATAAAAGGGAATAGTCACAATTTCACCGATATTTCAATTTCATCCTAAATAAGGGGAATAATTACAATCCATCCCTACATCGACACGTGTAGTTTCAGGTGTGAGCTTTATGACCCACCCTTCCTCGGTTTGCTAATTATACTCCTAAAAACATTTTTTTTCACAAAATGAAATAAAAGTACAAATTTATTCACCTCATCATATTTCACATTGTATGAATCTTCACTAGTATTTTCACCCAATCACAACAACAATATTTCCTTGGCTCTTTTGGCCATTCACAAGATTCTTTACTCATGGCACGATGGCTGTATTTCATATTCCACACTTTCACTTCTTTATTTTAAAGGATAATCATCAAACATCGACATATAGAATATTTAGGAAATGATAAACCTCAAATTCAATAGTAATGGAAAATATAAACCCAAAAGGTTTCTTTCCAAAGAATGGGACATACCAACCCATAATAGAAACACACATCAAAATTATAAACAAGCAATACACCATTTATTCTTGAAATATTGTTCCCCAAAAGCGACAATGTACAATTTCAACACCTGAGTATGTAATAAATCGAATCACATTGGATATATTTACAAAGCAAAGCATTAGTAAAAATAGCCACTTGCGGGCATGAATTGTGTGCACAAGCTTTTAGGCAATTCCATTTTCTAAATCATTTTTACATAGTTGAATCGTGGCTCATTTCATAATCTTCCTCACATCTTCTCGTTTCAATGGAAACCATGAGCCACAATTATAACTTAGATTCTTGGCACGTTGGCCACAATCTATATCCCCAATTTACTTATTTCATTTTCAAGCATCTTTATAGATTATCAACAATAAGATATTTCCAATCAAGACTTTAGGTACGTATAAGGGCAATTAAGAGTCTTAAGCATATCAAGTTTTTATCACATGATTTGGCACACTAGCTTTCATTTGAAACACAACTTTAAGCTATAACTTTTTAATGCGCAGCCCATACTTTGAAGATATATCTTTCGGCACAATAATCATTCAAAATAGTCAAGTTTATAAAGGATAACTCGGGATATAGGAACTTGAACCAACCATACTTGAAACTTACGGGAGCATCATAGAATTCAATTCTAGAGAGAAAGTTTAGCCAACATACCTTGTTTGAGCTTACCTTAAGTTACTACAATGCCCCAACACTTCTAGCAATAACAATCTATAAGAAGATAGTGAAAATCGGTTAATAGTTAGAAGGATTCCCATAGTGTAACTCTCCTAGGAATGTTTTCAAACACGTATCATGCAAAATAGACTACAAGGCTATGAAATGGTGACCCCTTCCTCCTTAAACAAATTTCAACAAGAAACTACCAAAATGGTTCATTAACCCCACATACTACAACCTAGTGTCACATGCATGGCCTATTTCCAACCCCACAATATATACTTGGACTCATAACCTCTTGCACAAAATTTTAGGAGTAGGACTTACCCAGATAGATGATAATCTAGTGGTTGGCTTCCTTGATTTTTGAAGATTGGTGCATGATTGGATGATTATAATGTTAGGTTTTCTCCTTCTCTCTCTAGAATGCTCTTACCTCTCTAAAAAATCATCAGAAACCCGTTTCAAAATGAGCCCCTAAGATTATTTATCAAAATGGAGTTGGGTTATAAGAATAGGAAAATGGACCCTCCGAACTCAGGTCTGCGGTCGCAAAATGGACCGCATAGTAGATATGTGGTCTGCAAAATGGAATGCAGAAACGGTGCTAAAAGATTGAGATGTTTTGGGTTACATCTGCCATAGGTCCCGCAGGCCTGCTCTGCTGTCGCAAAAATGCACCGCAGGCCTGTTCTGCGGTCGCATAATACACCACAGAACTACCCTCCAGAAATCACCATTCTATTTTGCGATGAATAGTGCGGTCCGTGAAAATATTCTACGGTCGCAGAATTGACCGCACAATGGTCCTAAAACTTGGCTCACTTTCTGCTTCACTCTACGGCACCTGTGCGGCCCGCAAAACTATTCTGCGGTCATGAAACTGACCGTAGAATTGCCTTCTTCTTCGACAAAATTTCATCATCAATCCAGTGCATTCTTCAACCCGAAAGTCTTTACTCGACGTGAAGATTAATTTATTTCCTCTGAACACTTTAACCTAACTTGGCACTACCAAACCTTAAATTACTTATCGAAATTTTTCTGAGGCCTTACAACTACTACGTCCTTATCCTCTAAATTGCAGTCCTTTCGAACAATGGGCAGAATATCTTCGGTCACAGAGCATACGTACCTCAAGATTCCTTCATCCCAATCTTGTTTTTGTGAAGGCTTCTCTACTTTAAAGTCATCTGAAATTAAGCAGCTAGCGGGAATGAACGTTGTCAAGGGAGGCTCGATGGTCGTCTCATTAGCAATAACTTTAGGGGCAACCGCTTCAGTACCAGCGGCCGGTTGAGAAGACAAAGAGGCAACTTGTTGGGGGACGGTTTTTGATGTTTTGCCATTGTCATTTGGGGGAGTGTTTGAAAATTTGGGAAAAAATTTAAAGTGTTGGAAAAACGGGCTTTGAAGATTAAGAACAAAGTGTAATGATTTAAAGAAAATCTGGGCAAAAACCTAGAAATTACCGAGAAATCTTGAAGGGTAGGGGTAAAGATATGCAAGCTTGAAGAAGGGTAATAATAGCTTGAAAACACAAAGGTAGAAGCTTGGTCAAAAGGTGAAAAATGAACAAAGGATGGAAGCTTTTATAGAGATTTCGTGTCGCATCACATTCAGAGATGACCTGCCGATGACTGACACGTGTTCGAAGTCAGAACGATATGACTGATGGAACATTTCGACTTCTTTGTCGTTTCTGTCACCGTATTGAAGAAGGAATCGAAAGGCATATATTGTTTCTCATCATTTCGCTAACCTACTCTCTAAGGAACGAGGGTACTATCTATATACGAGTAAAACCGACCCCGTTGAGTACCTCGGTTTCGAGGTAAGGCAAACGGAGCAGGGGCGTGATTGTAAGGAATCAAAATCCGGGCGAGGGGTCCCTCGTATCGGGGTTCGACCAAAGCACCTTCCTTCAGAGGCATCGGGACCACGTCTTCCGGGTGTTCAAGTCTTAAGACTTCAGGGAACATCATCAAACGGCTGCACACGACTAACGAAGGGCCGTGATATTCGTGTCTAACCAGGTATCACGGCGTAAATCTGTATCGACAGAAAATCAGTGATTAGCAAAACGGAAGATTTTTACCGTTCTTAGAATTATACTTAGGATAAAACTCTCCTACTATATAAAGGGGAAACTAACTATTCATCACACATTGTAACATGCATATCAAGACAATTTATCTCTATTCTCTCTGTTATTCAAAGTTCTTATTCTTGTTTATCAGTTCTTCATAAAGGTAGGCTCGGGATCGAAAGCATGTTCTTTATTGAGCAAGTAACCGAGCCCGGGATCACTCTTACCATAGGTTTGGGTATTTATTACGTCTTTCATTTGCTTAATGTAACGTCATTAATCATTTGCATTGAATTAATTTGCATATCCTTGAAATCACATATAAATTCAATTGTTATCCGTTAGGGAAAACAATTTTGTTCTATAGATTCGATTGGATTTTTATAATTCCTTTACTACCTCTATTAGTGTCGACAAGTAAATATATCCTATTCGTCGTCTTTCTTGAATTCATAATCTGATTACAAGAATTAATTTATTGACATTGACGAAAGAAGCAACTCGGAGGTTGAGCTGACGATACAATTTGTAACGTGTCAACATGGTTAGTATTTTCACGAGTTTTGACTGCACATCAGGTCAGAAATTGCTGCTATCTGCATTGGAAGGTCATTATTATGAAATACAAAGAGTTACCTATTTCTTCTATTATACACAACGACAAGCCAGCAAGTCACTGTCTTTTTGACGTAGGAGTATGACCCCCGCCGTTTCAATTTGACTGCATACTGAGTCGGGAAAAAAATAATTAAACTTACGGTGGACGTAGAATGAGACACGTATATTTTGTGTGACTATAAATCATTATATAAAAATAAATTATTTTTAAATATGAATAAGGATCATTCTTTTGCACAAACTAAAAAGAAAATATATTCTCATAAATTGAAACGGAAGGAATGAAAGGTTTGGAGTCACAGTGAGCACCTTGGAGGGAGTCGTTAGTACTCCCTCCCTTTCAGTTTTATGTGAATCTTATAGCTTTTCGAGATTTAAATTATATAAATTTTGACTAATATGTTTAAATGTATTTTTTCGTTATATTGACATAAAAAGAATTACAACTTATAGTATATTTCATATAGTTATTGAATATTCAAATATTTTTTAAAATATATTGATTTAGTTTAATCGAATTCAACTTTAAAGATTAATTATGACTTTCGAATAGCGAAAAAGTTCACATAAATTGATATGGAAGAGTAATTGGGTGATCAATCTCTAAAGAATTAAATAACCCTGCCATGACTTAAAATTTCTCTTTTACGATCTTTTAATAAAATTAAAAAGTAAATTTAGGCAGTGGTAAGTTTGAGGAAGACATTTTAATAGAATGATATTGTAGATGGAATTTCATGCAATCTAGAAAAGGAATAGAAGTGATTTCGCATCGACATATTTGGCAAATAAAAGATGGAATAATCATCACAAGAAAAAATATGATGGGAAAAAAGACTGATAAGAGTTTGAACATGATAACAAAAAAAGAAATTCCAAGACTCTTATCAGTTGGGAAGAACAAGATCGGAGATGAGAATTTCGTTCCAAATCTGTTTACCTCGAAAAATATGAGTGAGAATTAAATATGATTTGTGGTTTTAAAGATATGTGATTTATTTCAATATTAGTGAATATACAAGTAATATTAGGTTTAAGTAAGAAGGATTGATGAACCAAACCAGTGTTGCTAGTGCAATAAGGACCTCGAGCTCGATTTTCTTGGGAGCCTCGAGGTGAGCTAAGAGCAATAAAGTATGAACAATGAAGTAAAAACAATAAAGCTGAAGAACAATTATTGAGCACGGTAAACAAAAAAAGCAAAGTAGAATATTTTATTGCAGTGAATAATGTAATTTACAAATGATTGGGGTCCCCTTTATATATGAGGAGAAAACCCCAATATAGTATATTCCTAATTGTGGTAAAGAATTCTATTGATACAAGTGTATAACAACCTAGTACGGACCTGTACCATTTCGCACAAATCTTATCCTTTAATTTATGTCCTGATCCACGTATTCTTGAGAAATTCCCGCTATTTCTTGAGTATCTTCGAGATTGTACTGCCCTTGATGTAGGTCGTGCCAGGCCTTCGATCTGCTCCCTCGAGGTGTGTGTCCTTCAGCCGGGTCTGACCCCCACTTCGAGTCGCCCGGACTCGGACTTATAGCCCAATTTAAGACTTCGAAATTGGGCTCCTTAATTTTGATCGTATACAGATAGTCCCAACATTTCTTAGAATAAAATGATATGGAACGATTTGGATTCCCGAAGTCCTTAGTGATGATGTCATCCCCATGATGTAGGCGTTCGAAGTGGCCGAAACGTCCCGTCGGTCCATTTCCCAAAAAATATTGAATGCATGCCAGCATTGGTCGGCCACCAGTACCGCCGAACCATCACTGCCCTCCTATAAATATGAGGTGATTCCTTCAAGTAAGGAACTTTACTCTTTCGTCTCCCCTTTTCCATCTTCATCCCTTTCTCCAATCATCCATTTCCTCCGCCTCTTCAAGCGCCGGAAAATGCCAAGCTCTTGCTCGAAACACCACATCCATTTGTAACCCGTAATATTTAGCTTACAATCATGGCCAAAACTTCCAAAATGATCCCCAAAAAGGATAAAGCATTGTCTTCTTTTACCTCCCGGTCGGCCAAACCGGTGATGCCGCCAACACTTGAGGAAATCACCCCCGGTAATTGCATTATTAAGAAAGACTTCAGTATCGAGAATCCTCATGATGTCCTAGGCCGATGCGAGCACGCATCTTGATACATTACCTTGATAATAAAGAAGCTTATCAAGGATATCAAGAGGGACTGTCGCTAGGGAGATGAGGCTGAGGTTCAAATCCCGAGCCCTAATGAAAGCATTACTACCCATAGGGAGGGGTTTTTGAGTGTTTACACTTACCCCTTCACACTGGTCCCCTCAATCCAGTGGTAATCGACTTCTGCAAAACTTACGAAGTCACCTTCGGTCAGATTCACCCTTCCTTTTGGCGTAGCATGATCATGTTGCGATATTTCTCTAGAAAGGCCAAGGGTTTAGAATTCACCCTCAACCACCTGATTCGGTTGTATCGGCCTCAGTTATTTCAAGGGCTTATCAAGCTACAGCGCCGAACAATGAAATCCTTCTTTTCCAGTACTGACAAATCCAAAGATCGGGGTTGGATAAGCCGGTTCGTTAGAGTAAAGACTTCGGACGTCATCCCCGAGGATAAAATGCCGTTCCTAGAGAGGTGGAACTTTAACCATAACTGGAGTTCATATTCCCTGTACTTATTCATATTCTGCTTCCATATTTCATAATGATGTTATCCTCCTTTTGGCAGCCAATGCTTGGGCGGCCCCAGCGGTGCTCGACCTCGAGGATTGGGTCCAAAAGTTAGCTGCCACTTACTCATATGATGAGCGCAAGTGGCGTGAATTATTGAGGGGCTAGTGGGAGGCTAAGAACCACGTAAAGTATCTTTCAACAGCTTCAAACGCCTTTCATACATTGGCATCATTTTTTTCACGCTCACCTGTGCAGGGCTCGGCGATGCATCTGAAATGAGGCTGGCTCCGATCGGGGAAAAATCCAAGGCTTCAAATCCAAAGTCCGAGAAGGACAACAAAAGAAAAAGGGTTTTGAAGCCCGAATATCCTCAAAACAAGAAAACCTCCGCTCGAAGGCTGCGAAAAAGCTTTGCTCAAACGGGCGCAGATTCGGCACATGACTCCCCGGATGATGAAGAAAATTATGATGAAGAGTTGGCATTGGTGATTCAGACAAAGAAGCCAGTCAAGGCTGCCAAGCCTTCCGAACCGGAAACCTCATCCCGTGGTGAGGATGCCCCGAAGGAAGAAACGGACCAGGCTCCTGTGTCCCCGGAGGTTGAGATTGTCCCTCCGTCTTCAACAAATAGACTAGAGGGGGGTAAATGCTGAGATCCCCAATGGTAATGAGAATGCCCCGAGTGAAGAGCTCGGGGTCGTGACAATAGGTCACTCCCTTTCATTGCCAACCTTTTCCAAGGGGGCAATTAATGAAGCCAATGCTCTACGCATGCCCGATTCAAATAAGGTCATCGAGGACGATCTTTTCCAGGGTTGCTGCACTGGGATTGAGGATGCGGATGACCTGAATGATGCGTCCACTATCTTTGAGGAGGCTCAACATCTCCTTTCCCGGTAAGTACTTACCTTTAGTATTGCAATTTCTTCTTTCTTTTCTTTTGACTGATATGTCTCCATTTCATGTATAGGCTGTCGCAAAGTTTAGAGCAGAGCTGAGCCAATGTGAGGCCAAGATCAAGAAAGTTTCGGGCGAAGAGAAAGCCTTGAGGCTCCTCTGTAGCTAGAAGGAAGAGGAGCTTAAGGATCTCTAAACCGCATTGGCCAAAGCTCAAAAAAGCGAGTCCGAGATAGAAGAGCAGGTAACTCTGATTTTAATAGAGTACCACCTTCTTAGCCCTACTTCGGAGGCTAATACTTCGATATCTCAGCTACAGCAAAAGCTCGATATGATTGGGTAGCTCCGGGGCGAGGTAGATCAAGTTCGAGCTAATTGTCATCAGTGGAAGAAGAACGTGGATCAACTTGCCACCGATAGGGAAGCTATTGCGGCCCAACTATCCTCGGCTAAAGCTCAGCTCTGAGGTGTAGAGGCAAAGGGTCTGGCTCAGGCCAGGAAAATTGAGGGGTTGGAGGCCGAGCTGGCTAAATCCCGGGCCGAAGCTACACATGCTAAGGCTGAAGCTGTACAGGTTAAGGCCGAAGCCGAGAAGACAAAGGTTGTGACTGATAAATCCATTGTTATATACACGAAGAAAGTCACGACCATTCAAGATGAGTTTAGGGAGACCTCCGACCGAGGGTGACAGAGCAATGAATTGGCTAATTTCCAAGCCCGGAGGGAGACTCTCGAAGAAATCCATGCTCGGGGGTTCAAACCTCGCTGGGGAGATAGCTGAAGCGAAGGCGCAGGAAACTGATGCTAGGTTTCTTGTTTCCTCTGTTGACGAGGATGTGGTGAATGGCTCCGGGGACGAGGAAGGTGAAGAAGATGTTCCCGAAAGGGAAGAGACTCCCAAAGATAGAGACGCTGAAGATGAAGACGACACTCCTGGGTGTGACCCCGAAACTAGATTAGGTTTCCTTTTTTGTGCAAGGGCCCCTTGTAGGCGTTTTAATATGTTTTGTAACTTTTCCTAATGAATATAAAGTATCTTTTTGCTCTATCCTTGATTGTGTTGAATTTTATTTTATCCCCGTTTGTGGAAAATTCCAATGATTCAAACACTTAGCTCGAATATCGGTGTAGACTCGTAATAAATCCTTAGGATTTTATTGCTCAAGATCATACCCCTTAAGGTTTTAAATGATCCTCGAGCTAAGCTTAAAATTACTTTGATGCAAGCTCAGAACGATGGGGACTTTGGGTTCGAGTTGAATGAGAACGAAGTCTCGGACTCCCATTAGCTTTTGGCCCTACATCTCTTTTAATCTGGCCCTTAGGCTATTATATATTGGCCCTTAGGCTCTTTTAAAATTCGCCCTTAGGCTCTTTAAATTGGACGTTTTGGCCTCTAAATGGCTATATAATTTTTCCCTCATTTCGGCTAAAAGACTTAGTGAAATTTTAGTTATGCCTTGGTATGTGTTTTTTTACCCGTTGGGTTTTTCGAAGGCTCGACGTATCGAAACCTTATTAGTCATTTAGTTTGTGTATAAATAATAGAATACCTCTTAAGGTTTTTCCAAAGGCTGGTGTTATCGAAGCCTTTGGATTATTCGAGGGAGGATTTATCGAAGCCCTTAGATTTTTCGGGGCCCAAATTTATCGAAGCCCCTTATATTTTGCTTTTGCCGGGGGTAGCCTGACTTAACCAGTTTTTCGATGTTTGAAGTCCTTTAATTTTATAGCGGGAGTCGGACGTCTCCGAATTGCATTATTTTGGCCATAGCCTTTATGTGACCGTAGTCTTTAGTATGGCCGTAGTCTTCGAGTTTGTCACTTGGACTTGTTTCCCGATAAGTTTTCAAACTTGTTCGAAAAGTTAGTCCCCGAGTATATTTGGCCTTGGACTTTGTTTCTAGGGGGTGCCTCTTTGAGGTTTTATGAGTCCAAATATTCGATGACTCGGATGTATTGACTATTAGTGATAGTCCCCGGGTATTTCGGGGTGCTTTGGCCCATGAGCCACTTCCCGTAGGATTGTAAGTGTAGAGCTCATGTGAAATACAAAGTGTTTTTGATATAACTAGAATGATTCTCTAAATAGTTGATACATGCGTACATGTTTTGCCGTCAAGGCTCGACTATTCTATATGGACACGGTTCATTTGACCGTTTGGCTCATTACAAAGTTCTCCTATCGAGGCCCTCTTAGGGGTGAAATATCTTTTTCAAAAATATAACCTCCGAGGGTGATGCCCCCAGTATTCGAGGTTGATCGAAAAGAAGCCTTGAATACTTGTTGAATGTTCCTTAGGTAGCATATAGGCGTTGCCTCGTTAAAAACCTTTCCGGTAAAACCTATTTGGGATAAAACCCGATCTAAGAGAAAAAGAGTGCAACGCATGCTTTCAAACCTAAGGTCTTCGAGCTGAAAGATGTCTCAATATCTCCAATCGAACATATGCAAGGAGTTAGTTTTAAATACAAATGGAAAAGGGTAGAAGGTCATACCTCAGTAGTAATATCGCTTGAGCATCGATACATTCCAATTGTTTGGTAGTTGCTCGCCTTCCATTTTGCTAAGTTTGTAGGATTCTTTCCTTACGACTCCGAGGACACGGTACGGTCCTTCCCAATTGGGACCTAGTTTCCCTTTGTTTGGGTCTCGAGTATTGAGAGTGACCTTCCTTAGGACTAAGTCCCCAACTGAAATATCGAAGGTTCATCCTTCTGTTGTAATACCTTTTGATCCTTTGTTTTTGTGCGGACATTCGAATTAATACCACCTTGCATTTTTCATCGAGTAGTTCAAGAGAAGTGTTCATAACTTCGTGATTTGAGTGCTCGGTAGCATGCTGAAACCTGACGCTAAGTTCCCCGACTTCGACTGGGATCAATGCTTCAGATCCGTATACCAAAGAAAACGGGGTCTCCCTCGTGCTCGATTTCGAAGTTGTTCGATATGCCCATAACACCTCGGGTAATACATCTCTCCATTTCCCCTTTGCATCATCTAACCTTTTCTTTAAGTTTCGAATAATGGTTTAGTTTATGGACTCGGCCTGACCATTTGCATTTGGGTGGTAAGGTGCTGATAGAATCCTTTTGATTTTATGGTCCTCAAGAAATTTTGTTACTTTGCTATCGAAGAACTGCTTTCCATTGTCACATGCTATTTTGGCGGGTATCCCGAATCGACATATTATGTGGTACCATATGAAGTTGATGACTTCTTTTTCTCATATCTTCTCGAAGGCCTACACTTCAACCCATTTTGAGAAATAGTCAGTCATAAACAAAATAAATCGAGTTTTGCCTGGCGCTGTTGGTAGGGGGACGACGATGTTCATCCCCCATTTCATTAATGGCCACGGGGATAGGACCGAATGGAGGTGTTCATCGGGCTGGTGGATCATTGGTGCAAATCTTTGGCATTTATGAAACTTTTGGACGGACTCCATGGTATCCTTTTCCATGCTATACCAATAATACCCCGCTCTGATCACCTTGCGAACCAGAGAGTCTTCACCATAATAGTTCTCATAAGTACCCTCGTGGATTTATCGTAGTACATAATCGATATCCTCGGGTCCCAAGCACACTTCCAGTGGTCCATCGAAGGTTCTTCTATACAACGTTCCATTTTCATCGAGAGAGAACCGAGCTGCTTTGGTTCGAAGTGTTTTCGACTCTTTTGGGTCCGCAGGGAGCTTCCCATGCTTCAAGTAGTCGATGTACTTATTCCTCCTGTCACACCTCCTTTTTACCTACACCCGCAAGGGCATAAGGGAGTTTTTCCAATTAAAGGACAATCGAAACAGGATTTATTATTAAAGATTTAGAGTCGCCGCTTGGGAGATTTATGGTGTCCCAAGTCACCGTTTGAATTCCGAATCGAGGAAAAGATTGACTCTGTATTACAGTCCGCGAACCAAAAATCTGAGTAAGGAATTCTGTTAACCCGGGAGAAGGTGTTAGGCATTCCCGAGTTCCGTGGTTCTAGAACGGGCGCTCAACTATTATATTCGGCTTAAATTATCTGATTTTAACAATTATGAGCCTATGTGTAAATTTTAACCTTAACCGCTTTTATTCATTTTTAAAGAAAATTGCAACGTCATTAAAACAAGTCTTGAACCACGTCACATAAATGTACCCGTGGTTTTTGGACATACTTTAATATTGTTGGGATTTGGATTTGGGTCACATAAATGCGCACCCGAGTTTAGGGAGGTAATGTTATTAAAATACGCGCCTAAAGAGACTAACGCGTTATTATTTTGGGGAAGGCCGTGAAATTCGCTAAACGGCCCGTCCCGAAATCTAAGTATTTTAATATATACAATTATCGAGGGCCCTGCAATTTATGTGTTTTATTTTGCGAGGCTCATCCCGTTTTATTATTTTAAAGTGCAAACCTAGAGCAATCTATAGTTTTCTACTTAATTTGTCTCTAAAATAAAAGAAAGGCCCTAATTAATTTGTTACTAGACTGATGCAAACTAAGTAATATTTTTGCACCAACATCCGACCATTGGGCTCCGATGTGAGCCCAGCAGAGGGAATTTAAAACCAGATATACACCATAAAATCGGCCAAAACAGATCTTGGCCCAGGCCTAAATGAGAAAGGGGCCAAAACTGGCCTGGGCCGTGCATCAATTATCCTGAGGCTCAAACGTTTAGGGACTAGCTGTTAAGCCCTGTCTTTTACACTAAATGGAATTTCAATTTAATTAAGAACACAAATCTGATGAATCTACTACTAAAATTAACTAGCCAGTAAAATAAATTCAATGCAACATTAAACATGAGTTGGAAAGCAACTGATTTCAGATTTCATGACCCACGTAAACTGCCTATGATCACAATTTCAAACATGGTGCATACTAGTTCAAATTTCAAATTCCCTACTATGACTCATTTTTATTAAAATGCTGACTCATGAACTTTGATTAAACACTAACGTGACCACATATGAGAATTGAAACTCGAGAATTAAGGATGCATGACGAAAATGGATTGCCTAAATTAACCTTACGAATTACATATCTCATATCTACTTTTAACTTTCTGATTTCGAACCCACACACAACCACTCAAACTCAGAATTATAAATTAACTCACATCATCACTACTAAATATAAAGCTCCCATGATCAGAAGAAGTTTCACACTACTTTAACAGTATACAGCCTAATTAATCACAGCTTGAAAATACCATTTATACAGATCTAGGAAAACCAGAAATTAACTAAACTAATAGAAACTATTCTGTTAGTCCAGCATGGAATTATTACAACGAATACTCAACTAAACTCATATGCATTTCTAAATATCTAACACATACTTAATGGATCAAATGCACAAACTTATAATTAACAGTCCATCAGTACGGTTATTACAGTATAATGAAAGCAGTAAATCAACAATAGGCCTCCACTTCAACAACAATAGGCCTCCACTTCATTCATTTTCAACTGGATATTTTCATACATCGAGTTTCAGGACATGTACCTGGTATGTAGAACAGAAAAATGGGATAAGAAATCAGCAGCAACAAACAGCAAAATACAGCAGCAGAAAGCCCAACACAGTAGCTTCAACACCTCAATCCAGAAATCCCAGCAACACGGAGAAAACCAGTAAAAATGGAGAAGAAAAATAGTCCGGAAATCTCTCTTTGTTTTCTCTTTCTAGCTTTGAACTCTCTCTGGTGTTCTTCCGCTCTCAATATTTCAGAAAATTTGGTTCTATCTTTTTTACTCTCTCCAAAATGAATTCTGCCCCTATATATCCAGTGTATCCAGAGTGTATATCGAGTGTATATCACTCTCTCCGCCCCCTTGAATCTGATTTTCAGCTCCCTTAAATGGGCATTCAATTAGTGCATTTTTCACTACCAATTCAACTTTTTATTTCTTTAATCATCCACTTAATTGTCCACTCAATTAGTGCTTTTAGTTAATTTGATAATGCAAATACTACCCTACCACTATTAGGAGCTTCTCAATTAGTAACCACTTGCATAAAATTATACTAATCAGTGGATTATTATACACATTCAACCAAATTATTGAACTAATCCCAGTTATTCTGCCTAAGTGATTAAACGAGATACCATTTCAAAGTTTTTTGGTATCCTAATTATTAATTAATTCCAAAAAATGTAAAATCAAATCTTAAATGCCAATGCTATATTTTTGTATTTTTAATGCATTAATAAAATTAAACATGCCCACAAATATATGCAAACAATCAGAAAAATCACGCAATAATTCCTAAAAATAACAAATAATCAAGGCCAAAACCTAATTTTGGGAATTATTTTGGAGTAATTCGTATGAGGCAAAAATCACGTGCTCACAGCTGCCCCTCTTTATCCAGAAACACGAAGAGTTTTCGTGCAAAGATAAAGTGAGCGGATACGAGCGATTTTTGCATGTTTGAACACTCAGTGAGAAGCATTTTTTGAAAGATTTGACCGAACCTCTTCTTCAAAGGTTTCCTACATATCCTTGGCTATAAAGGAATCAGGTCAATGTAGTTCGGGAAGTTTGGTAGCTGGGACTACCATGAACCTGCGGTTTTACTGTTACTGCTGTTGCTGCTGCTGATACTGCCTACTGACCTCCTTGTCACACCATGACAAAAATGAAGAAGCTAGACTAAGCTATAATCTATGATTTACAAAGGTTTATTTCCAAACTTGATCTTGTGACTGATGTTGCCTTGTTGACTTGTATCTTCCTCATAAGTTCCTTTGTGGCTGACTTGAATGGTATTCTTAAGATGCTTTTCCTTTTCTTCAGGTGGACGCCTGACTGTTGACCTCGAACCGTCTTCTCTTGTTACTTGACACTATTTTCCCTTGCACCTTGAACCATTTCCCTAAAACTTGAACTGCCTTCCTTCGAAACTGCTTTCCCTAGAAACTTGAGTTGTCTCCCCTTGTTCTCCAGGTGGGTGCCTGATTACAACAAAATAGACAAAACAAAGAAAATTTTCTTCCCCCAGTTTGCACTAGGAAGATTTGTGAGTTGTTAGCAATATTGTAAATCAAAATATAACTTGAAATACCAAGACTAGGAAGTGCGTCTCCTAGGGTTGGAACATTAATGACTTAAACTAGGAAGTGTGTCTTCAAGGAATAATTTAAATGACCGAGACTAGGAAGTGCGTCTCCTAGGGGTGAGAACTTCAGTGACTAAAACTCATACGATCCAAACTAGGAAGTGCGTCTCCTAAAAGTGTATCCTAAAAAAACCCAGACTAGGAAGTGCGTCTCCTAAGGATATAACTTTAGTGCGTGGAACCAGGAATTGCGTCTCCTAGGGGAAAGTTCAATGTAGGAAGTGCGTCTCCTAAAACAAAAATATAACCCGAAAAACCCAGACTAGGAAGTGTGTCTCCCACGAATGAACTTAAATAAACCAGACTAGGAAGTGCGTCTCCTAGGAGAAAATCTCAATTTAGGAAGTGTGTCTCCTAAAACAACAATACAACCTGAACTACCCAGACTAGGAAGTGCATCTCCTAGGGGTGAAATCTCAATTTAAGAAGTGCGTCTCCTAAAACAAAAATATAACTTGAACTACCTAGACTAGGAAGTGCGTCTCCTAAGGGTGAAATCTCAATTTAGGAAGTATGTCTCCTAAAACAAAAATATAACCTGAACTACCCAGACTAGAAAGTGCGTCTCCTAGGGGTGAAATCTCAATTTAGGAAGTGCATTTCCTAAAACAATAATATAAGCTGAACTACCCATACTAGGAAGTGCATCTCCTATGGGTGAAATATCAATGACTCAAACTAGAAAGTGCGTCTCCTACGGATGAACTATGAATTTAGGAAGTGCGTCTCCTAAAACAAAATGTAATGAGGCCACTCATCGGCTTCAGCGCCAGTTTCTTCACCACCACCTGCTCAGTTAGCTAGGGGTGGGGATCAATCAGCCAGGGGTCGCCCCAGAGGGGGAGCTCGATCGAGGGGCGGTCAGGCCCATTTCTATGCACTCCCAGACAGACTCGATGTTATTGCTTCAGATGATGTCATTACAAGTATTGTTTCAGTCTACCATAGAGATGCCTCTATATTATTTGATACTAGTTCCATGTTTTGTTATGTGTCATCATACTTTGCTCGTTATTTGGGCATGCCCCGTGAGTTTCTTACATTACCTATTCATGTATCTACCCCGGTGGTTGATACTGTTGATGTAGACCGTGTGTACCGGTCGTGTGTGGTAACTATTGGGGGTTTGGAGACCCGAGTGCATCTATTACTATTTAGCATGATAGATTTTGATGTCATTTTGGGCATGGATTAGTTATCTCCATGTCGTGCTATTTTGGACTATCACGCTAAGACAGTCACATTGGCTATGCCGGGTGTGCCACAGATTGAGTGGCAAGGTATGAGTGATTATGTTCCTAGTAGAGTTATCTCTTTCTTGAAGGCCCAGCGTATGGTTGGGAAGGATTGTCTTTCATATCTAGCGTTTGTGAGGAATGTCGGAGCTAAGACTCCCAGTATTGATTTGGTTCCAGTTGTGAGGGATTTTCCCGATGTGTTTCCTGCAGACTTGTCGGGCATGCCACCGGACAGGGATATTGATTTTGGTATTGACCTGGTGTCGGGCACTGAGCCCATTTCTATTCTGTTGTATCGTATAGCACCAGCGGAGTTGAAGGAGTTAAAGGAGAAGCTTCAGGAACTCCTAGATAAGGGGTTCATTCGGTCTAGTGTGTCACCTTGTGGTGCACCGGTTCTGTTTGTGAAGTAGAAAGATGGTATAATGAGAATGTGCATTGATTATATGCAATTGAACAATGTAACAATTAAGAACAAGTATTTTTTGCCTCGCATTGATGATCTATTCGACCAGCTTTAGGGAGCGAGGGTATTCTCCAAGATTGATCTCCGTTTGGGTTATCACCGGTTGAAGATCAGGGATTTGGATATTCTTAAGATGGCTTTCAGGACCCGATATGGTCATTATGAGTTTTTGGTGATGTCTTTTGGGCTGACCAATGCCCTAGCAGCATTCATGCATTTGATGAATAGCGTGTTCCGTCCTTATCTCGATTTGTTTGTCATAGTCTTCATTGATGATATTCTGGTGTATTCGTGTAGCCAGGAGGAGCACGCAGAGCATATAAGGGTTGTGTTGCAGAGATTGAGGGAGGAGAAACTATATGCAAGGTTCTTCAAGTGTGAGTTTTGGCTAAGTTTAGTGGTTTTCTTGGGGCACGTGGTGTCTAGCGAGGGTATTCAGGTTGATTCGAAGAAGATAGAGGCGGTTCAGAGTTGGCCCAAACCGTCCTCAGCCATAGAGATTCGCAACTTTCTTGGTTTGACAGGCTATTATCACTGGTTTGTTCAGGGATTCTCATCTATCGCATCGCCCTTGACCAAGTTGATTCAGAAGGGTGCTTCATTTGTATGGTCGGACGAGTATGAGGAGAGCTTTCAGAAGCTCAAGATAGCTTTGACCACAACTCCAGTGTTGATTTTGCCATCAGCTTCAGGTTCATATACCGTGTATTGTGATGCTTTGAGAGTTGGGATTGGTTGTGTATTGATGCAGGAGGGTAGAGTTATTGCTTATGCTTTTCGTCAGTTGAAGCCCCATGAGAAGAACTACCCCGTTCATGATTTGGAGTTGGCTGCCATAGTTCACGCATTGAAGATTTGGAGTCATTACTTATATGGCGTATCTTGTGAGGTGTTCACTGATCATCGCAGTCTTCAGCATTTGTTCAAGCAAAAGGATCTTAATTTGAGGCAGCAGAGATGATTGGAGTTGCTTAAGGATTATGATATCACTATATTGTACCATCCGGGAAGGCCAATGTGGTGGCCGATGCTCTGAGCCTAAAGGTAGTAAGCATGGGGAGTTTGGCATATATTCTAGTTAGGGAGAGACCTCTTGCAGTTGATGTTCAGGCCTTGGCCAATCGGTTCGTGAGGCTAGATATTTCGGAGCACATTTGGGTATTGGCTTGTGTGGTTTCTCGGTCTTCCTTATATGATCGCATCAGAGAGCACCGGTATGATGATCCGCATTTGCTTGTCCTGAAGGACAGAGTCCAGCATGATGATACCAGAGATGTAACCATTGGTGATGATGGAGTGTTGAGGATCCAGGGCCGGATTTGTGTGCCCAATGTGGATGGGCTTTGGGAGTTGATTTTGGAGGAGGCCCATAGCTTGCGTTATTCCATTCATCCGGGTGCCGTGAAGATGTATCAAGATTTGAGGCAGCACTATTAGTAGAGAATAATGAAGAAAGATATTGTGGGATTTGTAGCTCGGTGTCTCAATTGTCATCAGGTGAAATATGAGCATCAGAGACTGGGTGGCTTGCTTCAGCAGATGGATATTCCCGAGTGGAAGTGGGAGAGGATCATTATGGACTTTGTTGTTGGACTTCCGCGTACTTTGAGGAAGTTTGATGCTATTTGGGTGATTGTGGATCGACTGACCAAGTCCGTGCACTTCATTCCTGTGTGTACTACCTATTCTTCAGAGCGGTTGGCAGAGATCTATATCCGGGAGATTATTCGTTTGCATGGTGTCCCAGTTTCTATCATTTTAGATAGGGGCACTCAGTTTACCTTGTAGTTTTGGAGGTCTGTGCAGCGAGAGTTAGGTACTCAGGTTGAGTTGAGCATAACTTTTCATCCTCAGACGGACGGATAGTCCGAGCATACTATTCAGATATTGGAGGACATGTTGTCTCATTGATTTCGGAGGGTCATAGGATTAGTCTCTATCGCTTGCAGAGTTTGCTTATAACAACAGCTACCAGTCGAGTATTCAGATGGCTCCATATGAGGCTTTGTATGGGAGGCGGTGTAGATCTCCAGTTGGTTGGTTCTATCCCGATGAGGCTAGGCTATTGGGGACTGATTTGGTGCACGATGCTTTGGAGAAGGTGAAGGTGATTCAGGAGAGGCTTCGTATAGCGCAATCGAGGCAAAATAGTTATGTTGATAGGAAGGTTCGAGATGTATCCTACATGGTTGGCGAGAAGGTTCTATTGAAGGTTTCACTCATGAAGGGTGTTATGAGGTTTGGGAAGAAAGGAAAATTGAGTCCTCGGTTCATTGGGCCTTTTGAGGTGCTTCGGAGGATTGGGAAGGTGGCTTATGAGCTTGCTTTGCCACCCAGATTGTCGAGTGTACATCCGGTATTTCATGTTTCTATGCTCCGAAAGTATATTGGGGATCCGTCTCATGTGTTGTATTTCAGCACAGTTCAGTTGGATGATGATTTGACCTATGATGTGGAGCCAGTCATAATTTTGGGTCATCAGGTTCGGAAGTTGAGGTCAAAAGATATAGCTTCGATGAAAGTGCAGTGGAGAGGTAAGCCCGTGGAGGAGGCTACCATGGAGACTGAGCGGGATATGTGGAGCAGATATCCTCACCTATTTGAGGCTTCAGGTATGTTTCTTAACTCTTTCGAGGACGAACATTTGTTTAAGTTGGGGAGGGACGACCGGGCCAGTCATCTCATGAGTTACCGCTCCGTTTCTCCCATTTCTGCTTCTTTATGCTTCGTTATCCATGTTTTATGGTATCGGGTTGGTCGGATCGAATCCGAAATGATTTTGGTAAGGTTTGAGACACTTAGTCTTTTTTAAGGGAGTTTGAGTTGGAAAAGTCAACCAGATGTTGACTTATGTGTTAGAGGACTCGGATATGAGTTCCGATGGCAATTTCTAGTTGATAGGTGAGATTTTGATATAGGGGTCGGAATGGAATTCCGAGAGTTGCAGTAGCTTCGTTTTGTCATTTGGGATGTGTGTTTAAAATTTCAGGTCATTCGAACGTGGTTTGGTTGGGTCTTTGATCAAAAGCATATTTTGGAAGATTTTAAAAACTTAGGCTTAAATCCGATGTGATTTGGTAGATTTGATGTTGTTTGAGGCGTTTTGATGATTGGAACAAGTTTGAATAAGGTATTGGATTATGTTTGTGCTTTTGGTTGAGGTCCCGGGGGCCTCAGAATGATTTCTGGTGGTTAACAGAGAAGTTGAGATATCATTGCAGCTGCTAAAGTTTTGCTGCTTCTGGTGTTTTTACACCTGCGGTTTGGGGACCGCAGGTGCGATGCCGCACGTGCGGAAGGAGAGCCGCAGAAGCGGATTTGAGAGGAAAGTCTGGAACCGCAGATGCGGTAGCTAGACCGCACCTGCGTAGTCGCAGATGCGGAGAGTGGACCACAGATGCAGAATTGGCCTTTAAGTGATTTCTGCAGAAGCGGTGGATAGACCGCATATGCGGTATTGCAGAAGCGACAAAAATTGCCGCAGATGCGGAACGACTAGGCAAATGAATTAAAAGAGTCCTTTGCGAATTTTTGGGTTATTTCACCATTTTTGATTTCGGCTTGAGAGCTTTTGAATGATTTGAAGAGGGATTTCAAGGGAACTTCATTAAGGTAAGGATTTTGGACCTAAAAACATTTCTATGGTAGTATTTCATTGATTAAGGCTTAAAGGAATTAAAGGGATAAAAGTGGAGGATTAGGGCTTAAGTTTAAGAGGCCTTAAATTGAGGATTTGAGGGGCCATTTGGACTTCGATTTTGGTATTCTTGATATGCATAGACTCGTGGGAAGATAAGGAATCTATTGGTATAAAATTTTTTGAATTTCAAGACGTGGGCCCGGGGGTCGGGTTTTGGTAATTTCGGGATTTGTGCCTTTATTGATTGTTTTCGCTTGAGCTTTGTTCCCTTAGCATATTTTGACGTCCTCGTTCTGATTTTGGATAGATTCGACGTGTGTGGAGGCCGATTCGAGAGGCAAAGGCGTCGCGAGCTAGAGATTTAGCCAGTTCGAGGTGAGTAATGATTGTAAATGATACTTTGAGGGTTTGAAACCCCGGATTTGCACATCGTAGTGCTATATTGAGGTGAGGCACATGCTTGATGATGAGCATGGGGTCATGCACTATTGGGTATTGTGACTTGGTCCGTCCCGATTGGATTTTATCGCGTATTTGAATGAAAACTATTTGCTATCCTCATTACTTGGGCTGAATGTCATATTTGGGCCTAGGCCAACTATTTGAGCCCTTTGGGGCTTTTTATTGATATTTCCTCACAGTTTTGACTTTATACTTGAACTCAGTCATGTTATTTTTCCACTATTTTTCATACTCAGCCATGTTTACTCAGTTTTAAGACTTAAATGATATTTTAAATGATGTTTGGGCTGAGAAACACTGTTTTACTATTGCCTGAGGGGCTTGTGAGTATTTTTGACTGAGTAAGGCCGATGGCCTAGTTGTGAGGAAACACTAATACGGATTTGAGGCTGAGGGCCTGAGATATATACGCCACGAGGTGGCTTGATTGATATGAGGCCGAGGGCCTAAATTTGATGCCACGAGATGGCTTGTTAGTGCGCTTGGGCTATAAAGGGCCCCTCCAGGAGTCTGCACACCCCCAGTGAGCCCGAGTACCCATTATGATGTGAGATTGAGCCCGAGGGGCTAGTATTATTCTGAGATATTGCCCGAGGGGCAGATTTGCTGATACTGTGCCCTAGGGGCGAACTTCTATTTGTTTACTTTACCTTAATTACATGTCAATTACTTGTTTACTTATTGAAAGAAGTTTTACTTGATTCTTCACTGGTTTACTGCTTTTAAATGATTTTTACTGCTTCATTATAGAATGTCGTGTGCCTTACGTGTTTTCTTACTTTCAATCGTTATTTACATTTGTTACTCACTGAGTTGGAGTACTCACTTTACTCCCTGCACCCCGTGTGTAGATTCAGGTGTAGCTGGTTCTGCTCCCGAGTGCTGATTCATTCCAGATTCAGGTGGATCTTCGAGGAGTCTTTAGGTAGTTGTTGGTGTTTCGCAGCCTGGAGCTCCTCCCTATCTCTTTCCTTTATGTCCTTAGTTCAATATTTAAACCCTGTAGTTGCACTTGAGGACTTAGTGTTGTTAGATGCTCGTGACTTATGACACCCCGGTTAGGGCTGTGTCGGGTTGTATTTCTGAATTTTATCGATATTTTTCTGCTATTTAGTATATTTAAATCACGGTTAGACTATTTTTATGTTGGTTAACTGCTTTAAAAAGTGAATTGGATTTAACTGGTTGGCCTTGTCTTCACAAGAGGTGCCATCACAACTGGGTTCGGTGTTAGGGTCGTGATAGTAACATATTTCAAGAGTCCTCTAACATCTCCCCAAGTGACGGTTTTTGCAAACCAAACAATCCGGCTCATTAGTACCAACAATCCTTTTTCGTTTCTCAGATACTCTCACCACATGATCCGGTGGTGCGGTGACATTGGTAGGAACAATCACACCTCCCCTAGCAACAAGTTCTTCCAACCCCTCCACGGCTCGACACATTCTCCCAACGAACTCTTATGTAATCTCCCCCAGATTCAATGGCGGGGTCATTCCCTTATCACTGCTTTGAATTCGTGGATAACTTATTTGGAAAATGAGACATAACAAGGAAATTAGCTCCATATCTTGGGCTCTATCGCACTATTTGGAATATCAAAGAAGTGTGAAATTCCCTAAATGTCCGAATAGCCTCCTCATTATAGATGTGGTCGATAACACACCGATAAGAAGGACTCTACTAGATACTGCTCCGAGACATCCTAGGACACTTTAAAATCTTAGGCTCTGATACCAAGTTTATCACACCCCAAACTCGGGGAGCACGTCCGGTGCTCAACCGAGTGATCCCGCCCAAGTAAGCCTGTTAGATTTCCTTCTACGAAAATCATTCATGAATAAAGAGGAGATGTACTCCATTAATCAGACACTTAAAAAATTTCATTAACAACTCCTATCTCATTTCCATTAGCAGCTTCATTCATTATTTCCAAAATATGTTCGTACTTCAAACACAAAGTACAACAGAAGAAAGATATGGGAAAAGCCGGCAACAAGGCCCTGTATATACCTCAAAACACAAAGTACATGAAGGACAAAAGATACGTGACCCCAAAATGAAGTGGAGCTCAACAATCAGCTAGGAAGAGAGTGTACCGCTATCACTGATCAATGTCGCCCGCTGTGGAATCACCTGAATTCATTAAAGATGCAGTGCCCCCAGCACAAGGGACATTAGTACTGTCGAATATCACTAGTATGTATGACTAAATGTCCTCTTTCAAAATAGAATGTCCAAGTGAGAAAGGGAAGACCATATACACAGCAAGTCACAATCAACAATATCCAAATCCCTAATTGAAATATAACAAATTTTCAAAATACGAAAATAATATATATTTTTGGTTGGGAGATCATTGGAACCGATATACCACCGTATTTTTAGCACGAAGCCCGATCACGCTCGATTGACTAAGCCATCTCCCCACCCAATCAGCTAGGCCGCCTTCCCACATATGCCATGTGGGTTGACTTTTCCAATTTAGAGCTATTATCAGTTTCATCCCAATAAAAGGGAATAGTCACAATTTCACCGATATTTCAATTTCATCCTAAATAAGGGGAATAATTACAATCCATCCCTACATCGACACGTGTAGTTTCAGGTGTGAGCTTTATGACCCACCCTTCCTCGGTTTGCTAATTATACTCCTAAAAACATTTTTTTTCACAAAATGAAATAAAAGTACAAATTTATTCACCTCATCATATTTCACATTGTATGAATCTTCACTAGTATTTTCACCCAATCACAACAACAATATTTCCTTGGCTCTTTTGGCCATTCACAAGATTCTTTACTCATGGCACGATGGCTGTATTTCATATTCCACACTTTCACTTCTTTATTTTAAAGGATAATCATCAAACATCGACATATAGAATATTTAGGAAATGATAAACCTCAAATTCAATAGTAATGGAAAATATAAACCCAAAAGGTTTCTTTCCAAAGAATGGGACATACCAACCCATAATAGAAACACACATCAAAATTATAAACAAGCAATACACCATTTATTCTTGAAATATTGTTCCCCAAAAGCGACAATGTACAATTTCAACACCTGAGTATGTAATAAATCGAATCACATTGGATATATTTACAAAGCAAAGCATTAGTAAAAATAGCCACTTGCGGGCATGAATTGTGTGCACAAGCTTTTAGGCAATTCCATTTTCTAAATCATTTTTACATAGTTGAATCGTGGCTCATTTCATAATCTTCCTCACATCTTCTCGTTTCAATGGAAACCATGAGCCACAATTATAACTTAGATTCTTGGCACGTTGGCCACAATCTATATCCCCAATTTACTTATTTCATTTTCAAGCATCTTTATAGATTATCAACAATAAGATATTTCCAATCAAGACTTTAGGTACGTATAAGGGCAATTAAGAGTCTTAAGCATATCAAGTTTTTATCACATGATTTGGCACACTAGCTTTCATTTGAAACACAACTTTAAGCTATAACTTTTTAATGCGCAGCCCATACTTTGAAGATATATCTTTCGGCACAATAATCATTCAAAATAGTCAAGTTTATAAAGGATAACTCGGGATATAGGAACTTGAACCAACCATACTTGAAACTTACGGGAGCATCATAGAATTCAATTCTAGAGAGAAAGTTTAGCCAACATACCTTGTTTGAGCTTACCTTAAGTTACTACAATGCCCCAACACTTCTAGCAATAACAATCTATAAGAAGATAGTGAAAATCGGTTAATAGTTAGAAGGATTCCCATAGTGTAACTCTCCTAGGAATGTTTTCAAACACGTATCATGCAAAATAGACTACAAGGCTATGAAATGGTGACCCCTTCCTCCTTAAACAAATTTCAACAAGAAACTACCAAAATGGTTCATTAACCCCACATACTACAACCTAGTGTCACATGCATGGCCTATTTCCAACCCCACAATATATACTTGGACTCATAACCTCTTGCACAAAATTTTAGGAGTAGGACTTACCCAGATAGATGATAATCTAGTGGTTGGCTTCCTTGATTTTTGAAGATTGGTGCATGATTGGATGATTATAATGTTAGGTTTTCTCCTTCTCTCTCTAGAATGCTCTTACCTCTCTAAAAAATCATCAGAAACCCGTTTCAAAATGAGCCCCTAAGATTATTTATCAAAATGGAGTTGGGTTATAAGAATAGGAAAATGGACCCTCCGAACTCAGGTCTGCGGTCGCAAAATGGACCGCATAGTAGATATGTGGTCTGCAAAATGGAATGCAGAAACAGTGCTAAAAGATTGAGATGTTTTGGGTTACATCTGCCATAGGTCCCGCAGGCCTGCTCTGCTGTCGCAAAAATGCACCGCAGGCCTGTTCTGCGGTCGCATAATACACCACAGAACTACCCTCCAGAAATCACCATTCTATTTTGCGATGAATAGTGCGGTCCGTGAAAATATTCTACGGTCGCAGAATTGACCGCACAATGGTCCTAAAACTTGGCTCACTTTCTGCTTCACTCTACGGCACCTGTGCGGCCCGCAAAACTATTCTGCGGTCATGAAACTGACCGTAGAATTGCCTTCTTCTTCGACAAAATTTCATCATCAATCCAGTGCATTCTTCAACCCGAAAGTCTTTACTCGACGTGAAGATTAATTTATTTCCTCTGAACACTTTAACCTAACTTGGCACTACCAAACCTTAAATTACTTATCGAAATTTTTCTGAGGCCTTACAACTACTACGTCCTTATCCTCTAAATTGCAGTCCTTTCGAACAATGGGCAGAATATCTTCGGTCACAGAGCATACGTACCTCAAGATTCCTTCATCCCAATCTTGTTTTTGTGAAGGCTTCTCTACTTTAAAGTCATCTGAAATTAAGCAGCTAGCGGGAATGAACGTTGTCAAGGGAGGCTCGATGGTCGTCTCATTAGCAATAACTTTAGGGGCAACCGCTTCAGTACCAGCGGCCGGTTGAGAAGACAAAGAGGCAACTTGTTGGGGGACGGTTTTTGATGTTTTGCCATTGTCATTTGGGGGAGTGTTTGAAAATTTGGGAAAAAATTTAAAGTGTTGGAAAAACGGGCTTTGAAGATTAAGAACAAAGTGTAATGATTTAAAGAAAATCTGGGCAAAAACCTAGAAATTACCGAGAAATCTTGAAGGGTAGGGGTAAAGATATGCAAGCTTGAAGAAGGGTAATAATAGCTTGAAAACACAAAGGTAGAAGCTTGGTCAAAAGGTGAAAAATGAACAAAGGATGGAAGCTTTTATAGAGATTTCGTGTCGCATCACATTCAGAGATGACCTGCCGATGACTGACACGTGTTCGAAGTCAGAACGATATGACTGATGGAACATTTCGACTTCTTTGTCGTTTCTGTCACCGTATTGAAGAAGGAATCGAAAGGCATATATTGTTTCTCATCATTTCGCTAACCTACTCTCTAAGGAACGAGGGTACTATCTATATACGAGTAAAACCGACCCCGTTGAGTACCTCGGTTTCGAGGTAAGGCAAACGGAGCAGGGGCGTGATTGTAAGGAATCAAAATCCGGGCGAGGGGTCCCTCGTATCGGGGTTCGACCAAAGCACCTTCCTTCAGAGGCATCGGGACCACGTCTTCCGGGTGTTCAAGTCTTAAGACTTCAGGGAACATCATCAAACGGCTGCACACGACTAACGAAGGGCCGTGATATTCGTGTCTAACCAGGTATCACGGCGTAAATCTGTATCGACAGAAAATCAGTGATTAGCAAAACGGAAGATTTTTACCGTTCTTAGAATTATACTTAGGATAAAACTCTCCTACTATATAAAGGGGAAACTAACTATTCATCACACATTGTAACATGCATATCAAGACAATTTATCTCTATTCTCTCTGTTATTCAAAGTTCTTATTCTTGTTTATCAGTTCTTCATAAAGGTAGGCTCGGGATCGAAAGCATGTTCTTTATTGAGCAAGTAACCGAGCCCGGGATCACTCTTACCATAGGTTTGGGTATTTATTACGTCTTTCATTTGCTTAATGTAACGTCATTAATCATTTGCATTGAATTAATTTGCATATCCTTGAAATCACATATAAATTCAATTGTTATCCGTTAGGGAAAACAATTTTGTTCTATAGATTCGATTGGATTTTTATAATTCCTTTACTACCTCTATTAGTGTCGACAAGTAAATATATCCTATTCGTCGTCTTTCTTGAATTCATAATCTGATTACAAGAATTAATTTATTGACATTGACGAAAGAAGCAACTCGGAGGTTGAGCTGACGATACAATTTGTAACGTGTCAACATGGTTAGTATTTTCACGAGTTTTGACTGCACATCAGGTCAGAAATTGCTGCTATCTGCATTGGAAGGTCATTATTATGAAATACAAAGAGTTACCTATTTCTTCTATTATACACAACGACAAGCCAGCAAGTCACTGTCTTTTTGACGTAGGAGTATGACCCCCGCCGTTTCAATTTGACTGCATACTGAGTCGGGAAAAAAATAATTAAACTTACGGTGGACGTAGAATGAGACACGTATATTTTGTGTGACTATAAATCATTATATAAAAATAAATTATTTTTAAATATGAATAAGGATCATTCTTTTGCACAAACTAAAAAGAAAATATATTCTCATAAATTGAAACGGAAGGAATGAAAGGTTTGGAGTCACAGTGAGCACCTTGGAGGGAGTCGTTAGTACTCCCTCCCTTTCAGTTTTATGTGAATCTTATAGCTTTTCGAGATTTAAATTATATAAATTTTGACTAATATGTTTAAATGTATTTTTTCGTTATATTGACATAAAAAGAATTACAACTTATAGTATATTTCATATAGTTATTGAATATTCAAATATTTTTTAAAATATATTGATTTAGTTTAATCGAATTCAACTTTAAAGATTAATTATGACTTTCGAATAGCGAAAAAGTTCACATAAATTGATATGGAAGAGTAATTGGGTGATCAATCTCTAAAGAATTAAATAACCCTGCCATGACTTAAAATTTCTCTTTTACGATCTTTTAATAAAATTAAAAAGTAAATTTAGGCAGTGGTAAGTTTGAGGAAGACATTTTAATAGAATGATATTGTAGATGGAATTTCATGCAATCTAGAAAAGGAATAGAAGTGATTTCGCATCGACATATTTGGCAAATAAAAGATGGAATAATCATCACAAGAAAAAATATGATGGGAAAAAAGACTGATAAGAGTTTGAACATGATAACAAAAAAAGAAATTCCAAGACTCTTATCAGTTGGGAAGAACAAGATCGGAGATGAGAATTTCGTTCCAAATCTGTTTTATGAGTGAGAATTAAATATGATTTGTGGTTTTAAAGATATGTGATTTATTTCAATATTAGTGAATATACAAGTAATATTAGGTTTAAGTAAGAAGGATTAATGAACCAAACCAGTGTTGCTAGTGCAATAAGGACCTCGAGCTCGATTTTCTTGGGAGCCTCGAGGTGAGCTAAGAGCAATAAAGTATGAACAATGAAGTAAAAACAATAAAGCTGAAGAACAATTATTGAGCACGGTAAACAAAAAAAGCAAAGTAGAATATTTTATTGCAGTGAATAATGTAATTTACAAATGATTGGGGTCCCCTTTATATATGAGGAGAAAACCCCAATATAGTATATTCCTAATTGTGGTAAAGAATTCTATTGATACAAGTGTATAACAACCTAGTACGGACCTGTACCATTTCGCACAAATCTTATCCTTTAATTTATGTCCTGATCCACGTATTCTTGAGAAATTCCCGCTATTTCTTGAGTATCTTCGAGATTGTACTGCCCTTGATGTAGGTCGTGCCAGGCCTTCGATCTGCTCCCTCGAGGTGTGTGTCCTTCAGCCGGGTCTGACCCCCACTTCGAGTCGCCCGGACTCGGACTTATAGCCCAATTTAAGACTTCGAAATTGGGCTCCTTAATTTTGATCGTATACAGATAGTCCCAACATTTCTTAGAATAAAATGATATGGAACGATTTGGATTCCCGAAGTCCTTAGTGATGATGTCATCCCCATGATGTAGGCGTTCGAAGTGGCCGAAACGTCCCGTCGGTCCATTTCCCAAAAAATATTGAATGCATGCCAGCATTGGTCGGCCACCAGTACCGCCGAACCATCACTGCCCTCCTATAAATATGAGGTGATTCCTTCAAGTAAGGAACTTTACTCTTTCGTCTCCCCTTTTCCATCTTCATCCCTTTCTCCAATCATCCATTTCCTCCGCCTCTTCAAGCGCCGGAAAATGCCAAGCTCTTGCTCGAAACACCACATCCATTTGTAACCCGTAATATTTAGCTTACAATCATGGCCAAAACTTCCAAAATGATCCCCAAAAAGGATAAAGCATTGTCTTCTTTTACCTCCCGGTCGGCCAAACTGGTGATGCCGCCAACACTTGAGGAAATCACCCCCGGTAATTGCATTATTAAGAAAGACTTCAGTATCGAGAATCCTCATGATGTCCTAGGCCGATGCGAGCACGCATCTTGATACATTACCTTGATAATAAAGAAGCTTATCAAGGATATCAAGAGGGACTGTCGCTAGGGAGATGAGGCTGAGGTTCAAATCCCGAGCCCTAATGAAAGCATTACTACCCATAGGGAGGGGTTTTTGAGTGTTTACACTTACCCCTTCACACTGGTCCCCTCAATCCAGTGGTAATCGACTTCTGCAAAACTTACGAAGTCACCTTCGGTCAGATTCACCCTTCCTTTTGGCGTAGCATGATCATGTTGCGATATTTCTCTAGAAAGGCCAAGGGTTTAGAATTCACCCTCAACCACCTGATTCGGTTGTATCGGCCTCAGTTATTTCAAGGGCTTATCAAGCTACAGCGCCGAACAATGAAATCCTTCTTTTCCAGTACTGACAAATCCAAAGATCGGGGTTGGATAAGCCGGTTCGTTAGAGTAAAGACTTCGGACGTCATCCCCGAGGATAAAATGCCGTTCCTAGAGAGGTGGAACTTTAACCATAACTGGAGTTCATATTCCCTGTACTTATTCATATTCTGCTTCCATATTTCATAATGATGTTATCCTCCTTTTGGCAGCCAATGCTTGGGCGGCCCCAGCGGTGCTCGACCTCGAGGATTGGGTCCAAAAGTTAGCTGCCACTTACTCATATGATGAGCGCAAGTGGCGTGAATTATTGAGGGGCTAGTGGGAGGCTAAGAACCACGTAAAGTATCTTTCAACAGCTTCAAACGCCTTTCATACATTGGCATCATTTTTTTCACGCTCACCTGTGCAGGGCTCGGCGATGCATCTGAAATGAGGCTGGCTCCGATCGGGGAAAAATCCAAGGCTTCAAATCCAAAGTCCGAGAAGGACAACAAAAGAAAAAGGGTTTTGAAGCCCGAATATCCTCAAAACAAGAAAACCTCCGCTCGAAGGCTGCGAAAAAGCTTTGCTCAAACGGGCGCAGATTCGGCACATGACTCCCCGGATGATGAAGAAAATTATGATGAAGAGTTGGCATTGGTGATTCAGACAAAGAAGCCAGTCAAGGCTGCCAAGCCTTCCGAACCGGAAACCTCATCCCGTGGTGAGGATGCCCCGAAGGAAGAAACGGACCAGGCTCCTGTGTCCCCGGAGGTTGAGATTGTCCCTCCGTCTTCAACAAATAGACTAGAGGGGGGTAAATGCTGAGATCCCCAATGGTAATGAGAATGCCCCGAGTGAAGAGCTCGGGGTCGTGACAATAGGTCACTCCCTTTCATTGCCAACCTTTTCCAAGGGGGCAATTAATGAAGCCAATGCTCTACGCATGCCCGATTCAAATAAGGTCATCGAGGACGATCTTTTCCAGGGTTGCTGCACTGGGATTGAGGATGCGGATGACCTGAATGATGCGTCCACTATCTTTGAGGAGGCTCAACATCTCCTTTCCCGGTAAGTACTTACCTTTAGTATTGCAATTTCTTCTTTCTTTTCTTTTGACTGATATGTCTCCATTTCATGTATAGGCTGTCGCAAAGTTTAGAGCAGAGCTGAGCCAATGTGAGGCCAAGATCAAGAAAGTTTCGGGCGAAGAGAAAGCCTTGAGGCTCCTCTGTAGCTAGAAGGAAGAGGAGCTTAAGGATCTCTAAACCGCATTGGCCAAAGCTCAAAAAAGCGAGTCCGAGATAGAAGAGCAGGTAACTCTGATTTTAATAGAGTACCACCTTCTTAGCCCTACTTCGGAGGCTAATACTTCGATATCTCAGCTACAGCAAAAGCTCGATATGATTGGGTAGCTCCGGGGCGAGGTAGATCAAGTTCGAGCTAATTGTCATCAGTGGAAGAAGAACGTGGATCAACTTGCCACCGATAGGGAAGCTATTGCGGCCCAACTATCCTCGGCTAAAGCTCAGCTCTGAGGTGTAGAGGCAAAGGGTCTGGCTCAGGCCAGGAAAATTGAGGGGTTGGAGGCCGAGCTGGCTAAATCCCGGGCCGAAGCTACACATGCTAAGGCTGAAGCTGTACAGGTTAAGGCCGAAGCCGAGAAGACAAAGGTTGTGACTGATAAATCCATTGTTATATACACGAAGAAAGTCACGACCATTCAAGATGAGTTTAGGGAGACCTCCGACCGAGGGTGACAGAGCAATGAATTGGCTAATTTCCAAGCCCGGAGGGAGACTCTCGAAGAAATCCATGCTCGGGGGTTCAAACCTCGCTGGGGAGATAGCTGAAGCGAAGGCGCAGGAAACTGATGCTAGGTTTCTTGTTTCCTCTGTTGACGAGGATGTGGTGAATGGCTCCGGGGACGAGGAAGGTGAAGAAGATGTTCCCGAAAGGGAAGAGACTCCCAAAGATAGAGACCCTGAAGATGAAGACGACACTCCTGGGTGTGACCCCAAAACTAGATTAGGTTTCCTTTTTTGTGCAAGGGCCCCTTGTAGGCGTTTTAATATGTTTTGTAACTTTTCCTAATGAATATAAAGTATCTTTTTGCTCTATCCTTGATTGTGTTGAATTTTATTTTATCCCCGTTTGTGGAAAATTCCAATGATTCAAACACTTAGCTCGAATATCGGTGTAGACTCGTAATAAATCCTTAGGATTTTATTGCTCAAGATCATACCCCTTAAGGTTTTAAATGATCCTCGAGCTAAGCTTAAAATTACTTTGATGCAAGCTCAGAACGATGGGGACTTTGGGTTCGAGTTGAATGAGAACGAAGTCTCGGACTCCCATTAGCTTTTGGCCCTACATATCTTTTAATCTGGCCCTTAGGCTATTATATATTGGCCCTTAGGCTCTTTTAAAATTCGCCCTTAGGCTCTTTAAATTGGACGTTTTGGCCTCTAAATGGCTATATAATTTTTCCCTCATTTCGGCTAAAAGACTTAGTGAAATTTTAGTTATGCCTTGGTATGTGTTTTTTTACCCGTTGGGTTTTTCGAAGGCTCGACGTATCGAAACCTTATTAGTCATTTAGTTTGTGTATAAATAATAGAATACCTCTTAAGGTTTTTCCAAAGGCTGGTGTTATCGAAGCCTTTGGATTATTCGAGGGAGGATTTATCGAAGCCCTTAGATTTTTCGGGGCCCAAATTTATCGAAGCCCCTTATATTTTGCTTTTGCCGGGGGTAGCCTGACTTAACCAGTTTTTCGATGTTTGAAGTCCTTTAATTTTATAGCGGGAGTCGGACGTCTCCGAATTGCATTATTTTGGCCATAGCCTTTATGTGACCGTAGTCTTTAGTATGGCCGTAGTTTTCGAGTTTGTCACTTGGACTTGTTTCCCGATAAGTTTTCAAACTTGTTCGAAAAGTTAGTCCCCGAGTATATTTGGCCTTGGACTTTGTTTCTAGGGGGTGCCTCTTTGAGGTTTTATGAGTCCAAATATTCGATGACTCGGATGTATTGACTATTAGTGATAGTCCCCGGGTATTTCGGGGTGCTTTGGCCCATGAGCCACTTCCCGTAGGATTGTAAGTGTAGAGCTCATGTGAAATACAAAGTGTTTTTGATATAACTAGAATGATTCTCTAAATAGTTGATACATGCGTACATGTTTTGCCGTCAAGGCTCGACTATTCTATATGGACACGGTTCATTTGACCGTTTGGCTCATTACAAAGTTCTCCTATCGAGGCCCTCTTAGGGGTGAAATATCTTTTTCAAAAATATAACCTCCGAGGGTGATGCCCCCAGTATTCGAGGTTGATCGAAAAGAAGCCTTGAATACTTGTTGAATGTTCCTTAGGTAGCATATAGGCGTTGCCTCGTTAAAAACCTTTCCGGTAAAACCTATTTGGGATAAAACCCGATCTAAGAGAAAAAGAGTGCAACGCATGCTTTCAAACCTAAGGTCTTCGAGCTGAAAGATGTCTCAATATCTCCAATCGAACATATGCAAGGAGTTAGTTTTAAATACAAATGGAAAAGGGTAGAAGGTCATACCTCAGTAGTAATATCGCTTGAGCATCGATACATTCCAATTGTTTGGTAGTTGCTCGCCTTCCATTTTGCTAAGTTTGTAGGATTCTTTCCTTACGACTCCGAGGACACGGTACGGTCCTTCCCAATTGGGACCTAGTTTCCCTTTGTTTGGGTCTCGAGTATTGAGAGTGACCTTCCTTAGGACTAAGTCCCCAACTGAAATATCGAAGGTTCATCCTTCTGTTGTAATACCTTTTGATCCTTTGTTTTTGTGCGGACATTCGAATTAATACCACCTTGCATTTTTCATCGAGTAGTTCAAGAGAAGTGTTCATAACTTCGTGATTTGAGTGCTCGGTAGCATGCTGAAACCTGACGCTAAGTTCCCCGACTTCGACTGGGATCAATGCTTCAGATCCGTATACCAAAGAAAACGGGGTCTCCCTCGTGCTCGATTTCGAAGTTGTTCGATATGCCCATAACACCTCGGGTAATACATCTCTCCATTTCCCCTTTGCATCATCTAACCTTTTCTTTAAGTTTCGAATAATGGTTTAGTTTATGGACTCGGCCTGACCATTTGCATTTGGGTGGTAAGGTGCTGATAGAATCCTTTTGATTTTATGGTCCTCAAGAAATTTTGTTACTTTGCTATCGAAGAACTGCTTTCCATTGTCACATGCTATTTTGGCGGGTATCCCGAATCGACATATTATGTGGTACCATATGAAGTTGATGACTTCTTTTTCTCATATCTTCTCGAAGGCCTACACTTCAACCCATTTTGAGAAATAGTCAGTCATAAACAAAATAAATCGAGTTTTGCCTGGCGCTGTTGGTAGGGGGACGACGATGTTCATCCCCCATTTCATTAATGGCCACGGGGATAGGACCGAATGGAGGTGTTCATCGGGCTGGTGGATCATTGGTGCAAATCTTTGGCATTTATGAAACTTTTGGACGGACTCCATGGTATCTTTTTCCATGCTATACCAATAATACCCCGCTCTGATCACCTTGCGAACCAGAGAGTCTTCACCATAATAGTTCTCATAAGTACCCTCGTGGATTTATCGTAGTACATAATCGATATCCTCGGGTCCCAAGCACACTTCCAGTGGTCCATCGAAGGTTCTTCTATACAACGTTCCATTTTCATCGAGAGAGAACCGAGCTGCTTTGGTTCGAAGTGTTTTCGACTCTTTTGGGTCCGCAGGGAGCTTCCCATGCTTCAAGTAGTCGATGTACTTATTCCTCCTGTCACACCTCCTTTTTACCTACACCCGCAAGGGCATAAGGGAGTTTTTCCAATTAAAGGACAATCGAAACAGGATTTATTATTAAAGATTTAGAGTCGCCGCTTGGGAGATTTATGGTGTCCCAAGTCACCGTTTGAATTCCGAATCGAGGAAAAGATTGACTCTGTATTACAGTCCGCGAACCAAAAATCTGAGTAAGGAATTCTGTTAACCCGGGAGAAGGTGTTAGGCATTCCCGAGTTCCGTGGTTCTAGAACGGGCGCTCAACTATTATATTCGGCTTAAATTATCTGATTTTAACAATTATGAGCCTATGTGTAAATTTTAACCTTAACCGCTTTTATTCATTTTTAAAGAAAATTGCAACGTCATTAAAACAAGTCTTGAACCACGTCACATAAATGTACCCGTGGTTTTTGGACATACTTTAATATTGTTGGGATTTGGATTTGGGTCACATAAATGCGCACCCGAGTTTAGGGAGGTAATGTTATTAAAATACGCGCCTAAAGAGACTAACGCGTTATTATTTTGGGGAAGGCCGTGAAATTCGCTAAACGGCCCGTCCCGAAATCTAAGTATTTTAATATATACAATTATCGAGGGCCCTGCAATTTATGTGTTTTATTTTGCGAGGCTCATCCCGTTTTATTATTTTAAAGTGCAAACCTAGAGCAATCTATAGTTTTCTACTTAATTTGTCTCTAAAATAAAAGAAAGGCCCTAATTAATTTGTTACTAGACTGATGCAAACTAAGTAATATTTTTGCACCAACATCCGACCATTGGGCTCCGATGTGAGCCCAGCAGAGGGAATTTAAAACCAGATATACACCATAAAATCGGCCAAAACAGATCTTGGCCCAGGCCTAAATGAGAAAGGGGCCAAAACTGGCCTGGGCCGTGCATCAATTATCCTGAGGCTCAAACGTTTAGGGACTAGCTGTTAAGCCCTGTCTTTTACACTAAATGGAATTTCAATTTAATTAAGAACACAAATCTGATGAATCTACTACTAAAATTAACTAGCCAGTAAAATAAATTCAATGCAACATTAAACATGAGTTGGAAAGCAACTGATTTCAGATTTCATGACCCACGTAAACTGCCTATGATCACAATTTCAAACATGGTGCATACTAGTTCAAATTTCAAATTCCCTACTATGACTCATTTTTATTAAAATGCTGACTCATGAACTTTGATTAAACACTAACGTGACCACATATGAGAATTGAAACTCGAGAATTAAGGATGCATGACGAAAATGGATTGCCTAAATTAACCTTACGAATTACATATCTCATATCTACTTTTAACTTTCTGATTTCGAACCCACACACAACCACTCAAACTCAGAATTATAAATTAACTCACATCATCACTACTAAATATAAAGCTCCCATGATCAGAAGAAGTTTCACACTACTTTAACAGTATACAGCCTAATTAATCACAGCTTGAAAATACCATTTATACAGATCTAGGAAAACCAGAAATTAACTAAACTAATAGAAACTATTCTGTTAGTCCAGCATGGAATTATTACAACGAATACTCAACTAAACTCATATGCATTTCTAAATATCTAACACATACTTAATGGATCAAATGCACAAACTTATAATTAACAGTCCATCAGTACGGTTATTACAGTATAATGAAAGCAGTAAATCAACAATAGGCCTCCACTTCAACAACAATAGGCCTCCACTTCATTCATTTTCAACTGGATATTTTCATACATCGAGTTTCAGGACATGTACCTGGTATGTAGAACAGAAAAATGGGATAAGAAATCAGCAGCAACAAACAGCAAAATACAGCAGCAGAAAGCCCAACACAGTAGCTTCAACACCTCAATCCAGAAATCCCAGCAACACGGAGAAAACCAGTAAAAATGGAGAAGAAAAATAGTCCGGAAATCTCTCTTTGTTTTCTCTTTCTAGCTTTGAACTCTCTCTGGTGTTCTTCCGCTCTCAATATTTCAGAAAATTTGGTTCTATCTTTTTTACTCTCTCCAAAATGAATTCTGCCCCTATATATCCAGTGTATCCAGAGTGTATATCGAGTGTATATCACTCTCTCCGCCCCCTTGAATCTGATTTTCAGCTCCCTTAAATGGGCATTCAATTAGTGCATTTTTCACTACCAATTCAACTTTTTATTTCTTTAATCATCCACTTAATTGTCCACTCAATTAGTGCTTTTAGTTAATTTGATAATGCAAATACTACCCTACCACTATTAGGAGCTTCTCAATTAGTAACCACTTGCATAAAATTATACTAATCAGTGGATTATTATACACATTCAACCAAATTATTGAACTAATCCCAGTTATTCTGCCTAAGTGATTAAACGAGATACCATTTCAAAGTTTTTTGGTATCCTAATTATTAATTAATTCCAAAAAATGTAAAATCAAATCTTAAATGCCAATGCTATATTTTTGTATTTTTAATGCATTAATAAAATTAAACATGCCCACAAATATATGCAAACAATCAGAAAAATCACGCAATAATTCCTAAAAATAACAAATAATCAAGGCCAAAACCTAATTTTGGGAATTATTTTGGAGTAATTCGTATGAGGCAAAAATCACGTGCTCACAGCTGCCCCTCTTTATCCAGAAACACGAAGAGTTTTCGTGCAAAGATAAAGTGAGCGGATACGAGCGATTTTTGCATGTTTGAACACTCAGTGAGAAGCATTTTTTGAAAGATTTGACCGAACCTCTTCTTCAAAGGTTTCCTACATATCCTTGGCTATAAAGGAATCAGGTCAATGTAGTTCGGGAAGTTTGGTAGCTGGGACTACCATGAACCTGCGGTTTTACTGTTACTGCTGTTGCTGCTGCTGATACTGCCTACTGACCTCCTTGTCACACCATGACAAAAATGAAGAAGCTAGACTAAGCTATAATTTATGCTTTACAAAGGTTTATTTCCAAACTTGATCTTGTGACTGATGTTGCCTTGTTGACTTGTATCTTCCTCATAAGTTCCTTTGTGGCTGACTTGAATGGTATTCTTAAGATGCTTTTCCTTTTCTTCAGGTGGACGCCTGACTGTTGACCTCGAACCGTCTTCTCTTGTTACTTGACACTATTTTCCCTTGCACCTTGAACCATTTCCCTAAAACTTGAACTGCCTTCCTTCGAAACTGCTTTCCCTAGAAACTTGAGTTGTCTCCCCTTGTTCTCCAGGTGGGTGCCTGATTACAACAAAATAGACAAAACAAAGAAAATTTTCTTCCCCCAGTTTGCACTAGGAAGATTTGTGAGTTGTTAGCAATATTGTAAATCAAAATATAACTTGAAATACCAAGACTAGGAAGTGCGTCTCCTAGGGTTGGAACATTAATGACTTAAACTAGGAAGTGTGTCTTCAAGGAATAATTTAAATGACCGAGACTAGGAAGTGCGTCTCCTAGGGGTGAGAACTTCAGTGACTAAAACTCATACGATCCAAACTAGGAAGTGCGTCTCCTAAAAGTGTATCCTAAAAAACCCAGACTAGGAAGTGCGTCTCCTAAGGATATAACTTTAGTGCGTGGAACCAGGAATTGCGTCTCCTAGGGGAAAGTTCAATGTAGGAAGTGCGTCTCCTAAAACAAAAATATAACCCGAAAAACCCAGACTAGGAAGTGTGTCTCCCACGAATGAACTTAAATAAACCAGACTAGGAAGTGCGTCTCCTAGGAGAAAATCTCAATTTAGGAAGTGTGTCTCCTAAAACAACAATACAACCTGAACTACCCAGACTAGGAAGTGCATCTCCTAGGGGGTGAAATCTCAATTTAAGAAGTGCGTCTCCTAAAACAAAAATATAACTTGAACTACCTAGACTAGGAAGTGCGTCTCCTAAGGGTGAAATCTCAATTTAGGAAGTATGTCTCCTAAAACAAAAATATAACCTGAACTACCCAGACTAGAAAGTGCGTCTCCTAGGGGTGAAATCTCAATTTAGGAAGTGCATTTCCTAAAACAATAATATAAGCTGAACTACCCATACTAGGAAGTGCATCTCCTATGGGTGAAATATCAATGACTCAAACTAGAAAGTGCGTCTCCTACGGATGAACTATGAATTTAGGAAGTGCGTCTCCTAAAACAAAATGTAATGAGGCCACTCATCGGCTTCAGCGCCAGTTTCTTCACCACCACCTGCTCAGTTAGCTAGGGGTGGGGATCAATCAGCCAGGGGTCGCCCCAGAGGGGGAGCTCGATCGAGGGGCGGTCAGGCCCATTTCTATGCACTCCCAGACAGACTCGATGTTATTGCTTCAGATGATGTCATTACAAGTATTGTTTCAGTCTACCATAGAGATGCCTCTATATTATTTGATACTAGTTCCATGTTTTGTTATGTGTCATCATACTTTGCTCGTTATTTGGGCATGCCCCGTGAGTTTCTTACATTACCTATTCATGTATCTACCCCGGTGGGTGATACTGTTGATGTAGACCGTGTGTACCGGTCGTGTGTGGTAACTATTGGGGGTTTGGAGACCCGAGTGCATCTATTACTATTTAGCATGATAGATTTTGATGTCATTTTGGGCATGGATTAGTTATCTCCATGTCGTGCTATTTTGGACTATCACGCTAAGACAGTCACATTGGCTATGCCGGGTGTGCCACAGATTGAGTGGCAAGGTATGAGTGATTATGTTCCTAGTAGAGTTATCTCTTTCTTGAAGGCCCAGCGTATGGTTGGGAAGGATTGTCTTTCATATCTAGCGTTTGTGAGGAATGTCGGAGCTAAGACTCCCAGTATTGATTTGGTTCCAGTTGTGAGGGATTTTCCCGATGTGTTTCCTGCAGACTTGTCGGGCATGCCACCGGACAGGGATATTGATTTTGGTATTGACCTGGTGCCGGGCACTGAGCCCATTTCTATTCTGTTGTATCGTATAGCACCAGCGGAGTTGAAGGAGTTAAAGGAGAAGCTTCAGGAACTCCTAGATAAGGGGTTCATTCGGTCTAGTGTGTCACCTTGTGGTGCACCGGTTCTGTTTGTGAAGTAGAAAGATGGTATAATGAGAATGTGCATTGATTATATGCAATTGAACAATGTAACAATTAAGAACAAGTATTTTTTGCCTCGCATTGATGATCTATTCGACCAGCTTTAGGGAGCGAGGGTATTCTCCAAGATTGATCTCCGTTTGGGTTATCACCGGTTGAAGATCAGGGATTTGGATATTCTTAAGATGGCTTTCAGGACCCGATATGGTCATTATGAGTTTTTGGTGATGTCTTTTGGGCTGACCAATGCCCTAGCAGCATTCATGCATTTGATGAATAGCGTGTTCCGTCCTTATCTCGATTTGTTTGTCATAGTCTTCATTGATGATATTCTGGTGTATTCGTGTAGCCAGGAGGAGCACGCAGAGCATATAAGGGTTGTGTTGCAGAGATTGAGGGAGGAGAAACTATATGCAAGGTTCTTCAAGTGTGAGTTTTGGCTAAGTTTAGTGGTTTTCTTGGGGCACGTGGTGTCTAGCGAGGGTATTCAGGTTGATTCGAAGAAGATAGAGGCGGTTCAGAGTTGGCCCAAACCGTCCTCAGCCATAGAGATTCGCAACTTTCTTGGTTTGACAGGCTATTATCACTGGTTTGTTCAGGGATTCTCATCTATCGCATCGCCCTTGACCAAGTTGATTCAGAAGGGTGCTTCATTTGTATGGTCGGACGAGTATGAGGAGAGCTTTCAGAAGCTCAAGATAGCTTTGACCACAACTCCAGTGTTGATTTTGCCATCAGCTTCAGGTTCATATACCGTGTATTGTGATGCTTTGAGAGTTGGGATTGGTTGTGTATTGATGCAGGAGGGTAGAGTTATTGCTTATGCTTTTCGTCAGTTGAAGCCCCATGAGAAGAACTACCCCATTCATGATTTGGAGTTGGCTGCCATAGTTCACGCATTGAAGATTTGGAGTCATTACTTATATGGCGTATCTTGTGAGGTGTTCACTGATCATCGCAGTCTTCAGCATTTGTTCAAGCAAAAGGATCTTAATTTGAGGCAGCAGAGATGATTGGAGTTGCTTAAGGATTATGATATCACTATATTGTACCATCCGGGAAGGCCAATGTGGTGGCCGATGCTCTGAGCCTAAAGGTAGTAAGCATGGGGAGTTTGGCATATATTCTAGTTAGGGAGAGACCTCTTGCAGTTGATGTTCAGGCCTTGGCCAATCGGTTCGTGAGGCTAGATATTTCGGAGCACATTTGGGTATTGGCTTGTGTGGTTTCTCGGTCTTCCTTATATGATCGCATCAGAGAGCACCGGTATGATGATCCGCATTTGCTTGTCCTGAAGGACAGAGTCCAGCATGATGATACCAGAGATGTAACCATTGGTGATGATGGAGTGTTGAGGATCCAGGGCCGGATTTGTGTGCCCAATGTGGATGGGCTTTGGGAGTTGATTTTGGAGGAGGCCCATAGCTTGCGTTATTCCATTCATCCGGGTGCCGTGAAGATGTATCAAGATTTGAGGCAGCACTATTAGTAGAGAATAATGAAGAAAGATATTGTGGGATTTGTAGCTCGGTGTCTCAATTGTCATCAGGTGAAATATGAGCATCAGAGACTGGGTGGCTTGCTTCAGCAGATGGATATTCCCGAGTGGAAGTGGGAGAGGATCATTATGGACTTTGTTGTTGGACTTCCGCGTACTTTGAGGAAGTTTGATGCTATTTGGGTGATTGTGGATCGACTGACCAAGTCCGTGCACTTCATTCCTGTGTGTACTACCTATTCTTCAGAGCGGTTGGCAGAGATCTATATCCGGGAGATTATTCGTTTGCATGGTGTCCCAGTTTCTATCATTTTAGATAGGGGCACTCAGTTTACCTTGTAGTTTTGGAGGTCTGTGCAGCGAGAGTTAGGTACTCAGGTTGAGTTGAGCATAACTTTTCATCCTCAGACGGACGGATAGTCCGAGCATACTATTCAGATATTGGAGGACATGTTGTCTCATTGATTTCGGAGGGTCATAGGATTAGTCTCTATCGCTTGCAGAGTTTGCTTATAACAACAGCTACCAGTCGAGTATTCAGATGGCTCCATATGAGGCTTTGTATGGGAGGCGGTGTAGATCTCCAGTTGGTTGGTTCTATCCCGATGAGGCTAGGCTATTGGGGACTGATTTGGTGCACGATGCTTTGGAGAAGGTGAAGGTGATTCAGGAGAGGCTTCGTATAGCGCAATCGAGGCAAAATAGTTATGTTGATAGGAAGGTTCGAGATGTATCCTACATGGTTGGCGAGAAGGTTCTATTGAAGGTTTCACTCATGAAGGGTGTTATGAGGTTTGGGAAGAAAGGAAAATTGAGTCCTCGGTTCATTGGGCCTTTTGAGGTGCTTCGGAGGATTGGGAAGGTGGCTTATGAGCTTGCTTTGCCACCCAGATTGTCGAGTGTACATCCGGTATTTCATGTTTCTATGCTCCGAAAGTATATTGGGGATCCGTCTCATGTGTTGTATTTCAGCACAGTTCAGTTGGATGATGATTTGACCTATGATGTGGAGCCAGTCATAATTTTGGGTCATCAGGTTCGGAAGTTGAGGTCAAAAGATATAGCTTCGATGAAAGTGCAGTGGAGAGGTAAGCCCGTGGAGGAGGCTACCATGGAGACTGAGCGGGATATGTGGAGCAGATATCCTCACCTATTTGAGGCTTCAGGTATGTTTCTTAACTCTTTCGAGGACGAACATTTGTTTAAGTTGGGGAGGGACGACCGGGCCAGTCATCTCATGAGTTACCGCTCCGTTTCTCCCATTTCTGCTTCTTTATGCTTCGTTATCCATGTTTTATGGTATCGGGTTGGTCGGATCGAATCCGAAATGATTTTGGTAAGGTTTGAGACACTTAGTCTTTTTTAAGGGAGTTTGAGTTGGAAAAGTCAACCAGATGTTGACTTATGTGTTAGAGGACTCGGATATGAGTTCCGATGGCAATTTCTAGTTGATAGGTGAGATTTTGATATAGGGGTCGGAATGGAATTCCGAGAGTTGCAGTAGCTTCGTTTTGTCATTTGGGATGTGTGTTTAAAATTTCAGGTCATTCGAACGTGGTTTGGTTGGGTCTTTGATCAAAAGCATATTTTGGAAGATTTTAAAAACTTAGGCTTAAATCCGATGTGATTTGGTAGATTTGATGTTGTTTGAGGCGTTTTGATGATTGGAACAAGTTTGAATAAGGTATTGGATTATGTTTGTGCTTTTGGTTGAGGTCCCGGGGGCCTCAGAATGATTTCTGGTGGTTAACAGAGAAGTTGAGATATCATTGCAGCTGCTAAAGTTTTGCTGCTTCTGGTGTTTTTACACCTGCGGTTTGGGGACCGCAGGTGCGATGCCGCACGTGCGGAAGGAGAGCCGCAGAAGCGGATTTGAGAGGAAAGTCTGGAACCGCAGATGCGGTAGCTAGACCGCACCTGCGTAGTCGCAGATGCGGAGAGTGGACCACAGATGCAGAATTGGCCTTTAAGTGATTTCTGCAGAAGCGGTGGATAGACCGCATATGCGGTATTGCAGAAGCGACAAAAATTGCCGCAGATGCGGAACGACTAGGCAAATGAATTAAAAGAGTCCTTTGCGAATTTTTGGGTTATTTCACCATTTTTGATTTCGGCTTGAGAGCTTTTGAATGATTTGAAGAGGGATTTCAAGGGAACTTCATTAAGGTAAGGATTTTGGACCTAAAAACATTTCTATGGTAGTATTTCATTGATTAAGGCTTAAAGGAATTAAAGGGATAAAAGTGGAGGATTAGGGCTTAAGTTTAAGAGGCCTTAAATTGAGGATTTGAGGGGCCATTTGGACTTCGATTTTGGTATTCTTGATATGCATAGACTCGTGGGAAGATAAGGAATCTATTGGTATAAATTTTTTTGAATTTCAAGACGTGGGCCCGGGGGTCGGGTTTTGGTAATTTCGGGATTTGTGCCTTTATTGATTGTTTTCGCTTGAGCTTTGTTCCCTTAGCATATTTTGACGTCCTCGTTCTGATTTTGGATAGATTCGACGTGTGTGGAGGCCGATTCGAGAGGCAAAGGCGTCGCGAGCTAGAGATTTAGCCAGTTCGAGGTGAGTAATGATTGTAAATGATACTTTGAGGGTTTGAAACCCCGGATTTGCACATCGTAGTGCTATATTGAGGTGAGGCACATGCTTGATGATGAGCATGGGGTCATGCACTATTGGGTATTGTGACTTGGTCCGTCCCGATTGGATTTTATCGCGTATTTGAATGAAAACTATTTGCTATCCTCATTACTTGGGCTGAATGTCATATTTGGGCCTAGGCCAACTATTTGAGCCCTTTGGGGCTTTTTATTGATATTTCCTCACAGTTTTGACTTTATACTTGAACTCAGTCATGTTATTTTTCCACTATTTTTCATACTCAGCCATGTTTACTCAGTTTTAAGACTTAAATGATATTTTAAATGATGTTTGGGCTGAGAAACACTGTTTTACTATTGCCTGAGGGGCTTGTGAGTATTTTTGACTGAGTAAGGCCGATGGCCTAGTTGTGAGGAAACACTAATACGGATTTGAGGCTGAGGGCCTGAGATATATACGCCACGAGGTGGCTTGATTGATATGAGGCCGAGGGCCTAAATTTGATGCCACGAGATGGCTTGTTAGTGCGCTTGGGCTATAAAGGGCCCCTCCAGGAGTCTGCACACCCCCAGTGAGCCCGAGTACCCATTATGATGTGAGATTGAGCCCGAGGGGCTAGTATTATTCTGAGATATTGCCCGAGGGGCAGATTTGCTGATACTGTGCCCTAGGGGCGAACTTCTATTTGTTTACTTTACCTTAATTACATGTCAATTACTTGTTTACTTATTGAAAGAAGTTTTACTTGATTCTTCACTGGTTTACTGCTTTTAAATGATTTTTACTGCTTCATTATAGAATGTCGTGTGCCTTACGTGTTTTCTTACTTTCAATCGTTATTTACATTTGTTACTCACTGAGTTGGAGTACTCACTTTACTCCCTGCACCCCGTGTGTAGATTCAGGTGTAGCTGGTTCTGCTCCCGAGTGCTGATTCATTCCAGATTCAGGTGGATCTTCGAGGAGTCTTTAGGTAGTTGTTGGTGTTTCGCAGCCTGGAGCTCCTCCCTATCTCTTTCCTTTATGTCCTTAGTTCAATATTTAAACCCTGTAGTTGCACTTGAGGACTTAGTGTTGTTAGATGCTCGTGACTTATGACACCCCGGTTAGGGCTGTGTCGGGTTGTATTTCTGAATTTTATCGATATTTTTCTGCTATTTAGTATATTTAAATCACGGTTAGACTATTTTTATGTTGGTTAACTGCTTTAAAAAGTGAATTGGATTTAACTGGTTGGCCTTGTCTTCACAAGAGGTGCCATCACAACTGGGTTCGGTGTTAGGGTCGTGATAGTAACATATTTCAAGAGTCCTCTAACATCTCCCCAAGTGACGGTTTTTGCAAACCAAACAATCCGGCTCATTAGTACCAACAATCCTTTTTCGTTTCTCAGATACTCTCACCACATGATCCGGTGGTGCGGTGACATTGGTAGGAACAATCACACCTCCCCTAGCAACAAGTTCTTCCAACCCCTCCACGGCTCGACACATTCTCCCAACGAACTCTTATGTAATCTCCCCCAGATTCAATGGCGGGGTCATTCCCTTATCACTGCTTTGAATTCGTGGATAACTTATTTGGAAAATGAGACATAACAAGGAAATTAGCTCCATATCTTGGGCTCTATCGCACTATTTGGAATATCAAAGAAGTGTGAAATTCCCTAAATGTCCGAATAGCCTCCTCATTATAGATGTGGTCGATAACACACCGATAAGAAGGACTCTACTAGATACTGCTCCGAGACATCCTAGGACACTTTAAAATCTTAGGCTCTGATACCAAGTTTATCACACCCCAAACTCGGGGAGCACGTCCGGTGCTCAACCGAGTGATCCCGCCCAAGTAAGCCTGTTAGATTTCCTTCTACGAAAATCATTCATGAATAAAGAGGAGATGTACTCCATTAATCAGACACTTAAAAAATTTCATTAACAACTCCTATCTCATTTCCATTAGCAGCTTCATTCATTATTTCCAAAATATGTTCGTACTTCAAACACAAAGTACAACAGAAGAAAGATATGGGAAAAGCCGGCAACAAGGCCTTGTATATACCTCAAAACACAAAGTACATGAAGGACAAAAGATACGTGACCCCAAAATGAAGTGGAGCTCAACAATCAGCTAGGAAGAGAGTGTACCGCTATCACTGATCAATGTCGCCCGCTGTGGAATCACCTGAATTCATTAAAGATGCAGTGCCCCCAGCACAAGGGACATTAGTACTGTCGAATATCACTAGTATGTATGACTAAATGTCCTCTTTCAAAATAGAATGTCCAAGTGAGAAAGGGAAGACCATATACACAGCAAGTCACAATCAACAATATCCAAATCCCTAATTGAAATATAACAAATTTTCAAAATACGAAAATAATATATATTTTTGGTTGGGAGATCATTGGAACCGATATACCACCGTATTTTTAGCACGAAGCCCGATCACGCTCGATTGACTAAGCCATCTCCCCACCCAATCAGCTAGGCCGCCTTCCCACATATGCCATGTGGGTTGACTTTTCCAATTTAGAGCTATTATCAGTTTCATCCCAATAAAAGGGAATAGTCACAATTTCACCGATATTTCAATTTCATCCTAAATAAGGGGAATAATTACAATCCATCCCTACATCGACACGTGTAGTTTCAGGTGTGAGCTTTATGACCCACCCTTCCTCGGTTTGCTAATTATACTCCTAAAAACATTTTTTTTCACAAAATGAAATAAAAGTACAAATTTATTCACCTCATCATATTTCACATTGTATGAATCTTCACTAGTATTTTCACCCAATCACAACAACAATATTTCCTTGGCTCTTTTGGCCATTCACAAGATTCTTTACTCATGGCACGATGGCTGTATTTCATATTCCACACTTTCACTTCTTTATTTTAAAGGATAATCATCAAACATCGACATATAGAATATTTAGGAAATGATAAACCTCAAATTCAATAGTAATGGAAAATATAAACCCAAAAGGTTTCTTTCCAAAGAATGGGACATACCAACCCATAATAGAAACACACATCAAAATTATAAACAAGCAATACACTATTTATTCTTGAAATATTGTTCCCCAAAAGCGACAATGTACAATTTCAACACCTGAGTATGTAATAAATCGAATCACATTGGATATATTTACAAAGCAAAGCATTAGTAAAAATAGCCACTTGCGGGCATGAATTGTGTGCACAAGCTTTTAGGCAATTCCATTTTCTAAATCATTTTTACATAGTTGAATCGTGGCTCATTTCATAATCTTCCTCACATCTTCTCGTTTCAATGGAAACCATGAGCCACAATTATAACTTAGATTCTTGGCACGTTGGCCACAATCTATATCCCCAATTTACTTATTTCATTTTCAAGCATCTTTATAGATTATCAACAATAAGATATTTCCAATCAAGACTTTAGGTACGTATAAGGGCAATTAAGAGTCTTAAGCATATCAAGTTTTTATCACATGATTTGGCACACTAGCTTTCATTTGAAACACAACTTTAAGCTATAACTTTTTAATGCGCAGCCCATACTTTGAAGATATATCTTTCGGCACAATAATCATTCAAAATAGTCAAGTTTATAAAGGATAACTCGGGATATAGGAACTTGAACCAACCATACTTGAAACTTACGGGAGCATCATAGAATTCAATTCTAGAGAGAAAGTTTAGCCAACATACCTTGTTTGAGCTTACCTTAAGTTACTACAATGCCCCAACACTTCTAGCAATAACAATCTATAAGAAGATAGTGAAAATCGGTTAATAGTTAGAAGGATTCCCATAGTGTAACTCTCCTAGGAATGTTTTCAAACACGTATCATGCAAAATAGACTACAAGGCTATGAAATGGTGACCCCTTCCTCCTTAAACAAATTTCAACAAGAAACTACCAAAATGGTTCATTAACCCCACATACTACAACCTAGTGTCACATGCATGGCCTATTTCCAACCCCACAATATATACTTGGACTCATAACCTCTTGCACAAAATTTTAGGAGTAGGACTTACCCAGATAGATGATAATCTAGTGGTTGGCTTCCTTGATTTTTGAAGATTGGTGCATGATTGGATGATTATAATGTTAGGTTTTCTCCTTCTCTCTCTAGAATGCTCTTACCTCTCTAAAAAATCATCAGAAACCCGTTTCAAAATGAGCCCCTAAGATTATTTATCAAAATGGAGTTGGGTTATAAGAATAGGAAAATGGACCCTCCGAACTCAGGTCTGCGGTCGCAAAATGGACCGCATAGTAGATATGTGGTCTGCAAAATGGAATGCAGAAACAGTGCTAAAAGATTGAGATGTTTTGGGTTACATCTGCCATAGGTCCCGCAGGCCTGCTCTGCTGTCGCAAAAATGCACCGCAGGCCTGTTCTGCGGTCGCATAATACACCACAGAACTACCCTCCAGAAATCACCATTCTATTTTGCGATGAATAGTGCGGTCCGTGAAAATATTCTACGGTCGCAGAATTGACCGCACAATGGTCCTAAAACTTGGCTCACTTTCTGCTTCACTCTACGGCACCTGTGCGGCCCGCAAAACTATTTTACGGTCATGAAACTGACCGTAGAATTGCCTTCTTCTTCGACAAAATTTCATCAGCAATCCAGTGCATTCTTCAACCCGAAAGTCTTTACTCGAAGTGAAGATTAATTTATTTCCTCTGAACACTTTAACCTAACTTGGCACTACCAAACCTTAAATTACTTATCGAAATTTTTCTGAGGCCTTACAACTACTACGTCCTTATCCTCTAAATTGCAGTCCTTTCGAACAATGGGCAGAATATCTTCGGTCACAGAGCATACGTACCTCAAGATTCCTTCATCCCAATCTTGTTTTTGTGAAGGCTTCTCTACTTTAAAGTCATCTGAAATTAAGCAGCTAGCGGGAATGAACGTTGTCAAGGGAGGCTCGATGGTCGTCTCATTAGCAATAACTTTAGGGGCAACCGCTTCAGTACCAGCGGCCGGTTGAGAAGACAAAGAGGCAACTTGTTGGGGGACGGTTTTTGATGTTTTGCCATTGTCATTTGGGGGAGTGTTTGAAAATTTGGGAAAAAATTTAAAGTGTTGGAAAAACGGGCTTTGAAGATTAAGAACAAAGTGTAATGATTTAAAGAAAATCTGGGCAAAAACCTAGAAATTACCGAGAAATCTTGAAGGGTAGGGGTAAAGATATGCAAGCTTGAAGAAGGGTAATAATAGCTTGAAAACACAAAGGTAGAAGCTTGGTCAAAAGGTGAAAAATGAACAAAGGATGGAAGCTTTTATAGAGATTTCGTGTCGCATCACATTCAGAGATGACCTGCCGATGACTGACACGTGTTCGAAGTCAGAACGATATGACTGATGGAACATTTCGACTTCTTTGTCGTTTCTGTCACCGTATTGAAGAAGGAATCGAAAGGCATATATTGTTTCTCATCATTTCGCTAACCTACTCTCTAAGGAACGAGGGTACTATCTATATACGAGTAAAACCGACCCCGTTGAGTACCTCGGTTTCGAGGTAAGGCAAACGGAGCAGGGGCGTGATTGTAAGGAATCAAAATCCGGGCGAGGGGTCCCTCGTATCGGGGTTCGACCAAAGCACCTTCCTTCAGAGGCATCGGGACCACGTCTTCCGGGTGTTCAAGTCTTAAGACTTCAGGGAACATCATCAAACGGCTGCACACGACTAACGAAGGGCCGTGATATTCGTGTCTAACCAGGTATCACGGCGTAAATCTGTATCGACAGAAAATCAGTGATTAGCAAAACGGAAGATTTTTACCGTTCTTAGAATTATACTTAGGATAAAACTCTCCTACTATATAAAGGGGAAACTAACTATTCATCACACATTGTAACATGCATATCAAGACAATTTATCTCTATTCTCTCTGTTATTCAAAGTTCTTATTCTTGTTTATCAGTTCTTCATAAAGGTAGGCTCGGGATCGAAAGCATGTTCTTTATTGAGCAAGTAACCGAGCCCGGGATCACTCTTACCATAGGTTTGGGTATTTATTACGTCTTTCATTTGCTTAATGTAACGTCATTAATCATTTGCATTGAATTAATTTGCATATCCTTGAAATTACATATAAATTCAATTGTTATCCGTTAGGGAAAACAATTTTGTTCTATAGATTCGATTGGATTTTTATAATTCCTTTACTACCTCTATTAGTGTCGACAAGTAAATATATCCTATTCGTCGTCTTTCTTGAATTCATAATCTGATTACAAGAATTAATTTATTGACATTGACGAAAGAAGCAACTCGGAGGTTGAGCTGACGATACAATTTGTAACGTGTCAACATGGTTAGTATTTTCACGAGTTTTGACTGCACATCAGGTCAGAAATTGCTGCTATCTGCATTGGAAGGTCATTATTATGAAATACAAAGAGTTACCTATTTCTTCTATTTTACACAACGACAAGCCAGCAAGTCACTGTCTTTTTGACGTAGGAGTATGACCCCCGCCGTTTCAATTTGACTGCATACTGAGTCGGGAAAAAAATAATTAAACTTACGGTGGACGTAGAATGAGACACGTATATTTTGTGTGACTATAAATCATTATATAAAAATAAATTATTTTTAAATATGAATAAGGATCATTCTTTTGCACAAACTAAAAAGAAAATATATTCTCATAAATTGAAACGGAAGGAATGAAAGGTTTGGAGTCACAGTGAGCACCTTGGAGGGAGTCGTTAGTACTCCCTCCCTTTCAGTTTTATGTGAATCTTATAGCTTTTCGAGATTTAAATTATATAAATTTTGACTAATATGTTTAAATGTATTTTTTCGTTATATTGACATAAAAAGAATTACAACTTATAGTATATTTCATATAGTTATTGAATATTCAAATATTTTTTAAAATATATTGATTTAGTTTAATCGAATTCAACTTTAAAGATTAATTATGACTTTCGAATAGCGAAAAAGTTCACATAAATTGATATGGAAGAGTAATTGGGTGATCAATCTCTAAAGAATTAAATAACCCTGCCATGACTTAAAATTTCTCTTTTACGATCTTTTAATAAAATTAAAAAGTAAATTTAGGCAGTGGTAAGTTTGAGGAAGACATTTTAATAGAATGATATTGTAGATGGAATTTCATGCAATCTAGAAAAGGAATAGAAGTGATTTCGCATCGACATATTTGGCAAATAAAAGATGGAATAATCATCACAAGAAAAAATATGATGGGAAAAAAGACTGATAAGAGTTTGAACATGATAACAAAAAAAGAAATTCCAAGACTCTTATCAGTTGGGAAGAACAAGATCGGAGATGAGAATTTCGTTCCAAATCTGTTTTATGAGTGAGAATTAAATATGATTTGTGGTTTTAAAGATATGTGATTTATTTCAATATTAGTGAATATACAAGTAATATTAGGTTTAAGTAAGAAGGATTGATGAACCAAACCAGTGTTGCTAGTGCAATAAGGACCTCGAGCTCGATTTTCTTGGGAGCCTCGAGGTGAGCTAAGAGCAATAAAGTATGAACAATGAAGTAAAAACAATAAAGCTGAAGAACAATTATTGAGCACGGTAAACAAAAAAAGCAAAGTAGAATATTTTATTGCAGTGAATAATGTAATTTACAAATGATTGGGGTCCCCTTTATATATGAGGAGAAAACCCCAATATAGTATATTCCTAATTGTGGTAAAGAATTCTATTGATACAAGTGTATAACAACCTAGTACGGACCTGTACCATTTCGCACAAATCTTATCCTTTAATTTATGTCCTGATCCACGTATTCTTGAGAAATTCCCGCTATTTCTTGAGTATCTTCGAGATTGTACTGCCCTTGATGTAGGTCGTGCCAGGCCTTCGATCTGCTCCCTCGAGGTGTGTGTCCTTCAGCCGGGTCTGACCCCCACTTCGAGTCGCCCGGACTCGGACTTATAGCCTAATTTAAGACTTCGAAATTGGGCTCCTTAATTTTGATCGTATACAGATAGTCCCAACATTTCTTAGAATAAAATGATATGGAACGATTTGGATTCCCGAAGTCCTTAGTGATGATGTCATCCCCATGATGTAGGCGTTCGAAGTGGCCGAAACGTCCCGTCGGTCCATTTCCCAAAAAATATTGAATGCATGCCAGCATTGGTCGGCCACCAGTACCGCCGAACCATCACTGCCCTCCTATAAATATGAGGTGATTCCTTCAAGTAAGGAACTTTACTCTTTCGTCTCCCCTTTTCCATCTTCATCCCTTTCTCCAATCATCCATTTCCTCCGCCTCTTCAAGCGCCGGAAAATGCCAAGCTCTTGCTCGAAACACCACATCCATTTGTAACCCGTAATATTTAGCTTACAATCATGGCCAAAACTTCCAAAATGATCCCCAAAAAGGATAAAGCATTGTCTTCTTTTACCTCCCGGTCGGCCAAACCGGTGATGCCGCCAACACTTGAGGAAATCACCCCCGGTAATTGCATTATTAAGAAAGACTTCAGTATCGAGAATCCTCATGATGTCCTAGGCCGATGCGAGCACGCATCTTGATACATTACCTTGATAATAAAGAAGCTTATCAAGGATATCAAGAGGGACTGTCGCTAGGGAGATGAGGCTGAGGTTCAAATCCCGAGCCCTAATGAAAGCATTACTACCCATAGGGAGGGGTTTTTGAGTGTTTACACTTACCCCTTCACACTGGTCCCCTCAATCCAGTGGTAATCGACTTCTGCAAAACTTACGAAGTCACCTTCGGTCAGATTCACCCTTCCTTTTGGCGTAGCATGATCATGTTGCGATATTTCTCTAGAAAGGCCAAGGGTTTAGAATTCACCCTCAACCACCTGATTCGGTTGTATCGGCCTCAGTTATTTCAAGGGCTTATCAAGCTACAGCGCCGAACAATGAAATCCTTCTTTTCCAGTACTGACAAATCCAAAGATCGGGGTTGGATAAGCCGGTTCGTTAGAGTAAAGACTTCGGACGTCATCCCCGAGGATAAAATGCCGTTCCTAGAGAGGTGGAACTTTAACCATAACTGGAGTTCATATTCCCTGTACTTATTCATATTCTGCTTCCATATTTCATAATGATGTTATCCTCCTTTTGGCAGCCAATGCTTGGGCGGCCCCAGCGGTGCTCGACCTCGAGGATTGGGTCCAAAAGTTAGCTGCCACTTACTCATATGATGAGCGCAAGTGGCGTGAATTATTGAGGGGCTAGTGGGAGGCTAAGAACCACGTAAAGTATCTTTCAACAGCTTCAAACGCCTTTCATACATTGGCATCATTTTTTTCACGCTCACCTGTGCAGGGCTCGGCGATGCATCTGAAATGAGGCTGGCTCCGATCGGGGAAAAATCCAAGGCTTCAAATCCAAAGTCCGAGAAGGACAACAAAAGAAAAAGGGTTTTGAAGCCCGAATATCCTCAAAACAAGAAAACCTCCGCTCGAAGGCTGCGAAAAAGCTTTGCTCAAACGGGCGCAGATTCGGCACATGACTCCCCGGATGATGAAGAAAATTATGATGAAGAGTTGGCATTGGTGATTCAGACAAAGAAGCCAGTCAAGGCTGCCAAGCCTTCCGAACCGGAAACCTCATCCCGTGGTGAGGATGCCCCGAAGGAAGAAACGGACCAGGCTCCTGTGTCCTCGGAGGTTGAGATTGTCCCTCCGTCTTCAACAAATAGACTAGAGGGGGGTAAATGCTGAGATCCCCAATGGTAATGAGAATGCCCCGAGTGAAGAGCTCGGGGTCGTGACAATAGGTCACTCCCTTTCATTGCCAACCTTTTCCAAGGGGGCAATTAATGAAGCCAATGCTCTACGCATGCCCGATTCAAATAAGGTCATCGAGGACGATCTTTTCCAGGGTTGCTGCACTGGGATTGAGGATGCGGATGACCTGAATGATGCGTCCACTATCTTTGAGGAGGCTCAACATCTCCTTTCCCGGTAAGTACTTACCTTTAGTATTGCAATTTCTTCTTTCTTTTCTTTTGACTGATATGTCTCCATTTCATGTATAGGCTGTCGCAAAGTTTAGAGCAGAGCTGAGCCAATGTGAGGCCAAGATCAAGAAAGTTTCGGGCGAAGAGAAAGCCTTGAGGCTCCTCTGTAGCTAGAAGGAAGAGGAGCTTAAGGATCTCTAAACCGCATTGGCCAAAGCTCAAAAAAGCGAGTCCGAGATAGAAGAGCAGGTAACTCTGATTTTAATAGAGTACCACCTTCTTAGCCCTACTTCGGAGGCTAATACTTCGATATCTCAGCTACAGCAAAAGCTCGATATGATTGGGTAGCTCCGGGGCGAGGTAGATCAAGTTCGAGCTAATTGTCATCAGTGGAAGAAGAACGTGGATCAACTTGCCACCGATAGGGAAGCTATTGCGGCCCAACTATCCTCGGCTAAAGCTCAGCTCTGAGGTGTAGAGGCAAAGGGTCTGGCTCAGGCCAGGAAAATTGAGGGGTTGGAGGCCGAGCTGGCTAAATCCCGGGCCGAAGCTACACATGCTAAGGCTGAAGCTGTACAGGTTAAGGCCGAAGCCGAGAAGACAAAGGTTGTGACTGATAAATCCATTGTTATATACACGAAGAAAGTCACGACCATTCAAGATGAGTTTAGGGAGACCTCCGACCGAGGGTGACAGAGCAATGAATTGGCTAATTTCCAAGCCCGGAGGGAGACTCTCGAAGAAATCCATGCTCGGGGGTTCAAACCTCGCTGGGGAGATAGCTGAAGCGAAGGCGCAGGAAACTGATGCTAGGTTTCTTGTTTCCTCTGTTGACGAGGATGTGGTGAATGGCTCCGGGGACGAGGAAGGTGAAGAAGATGTTCCCGAAAGGGAAGAGACTCCCAAAGATAGAGACGCTGAAGATGAAGACGACACTCCTGGGTGTGACCCCGAAACTAGATTAGGTTTCCTTTTTTGTGCAAGGGCCCCTTGTAGGCGTTTTAATATGTTTTGTAACTTTTCCTAATGAATATAAAGTATCTTTTTGCTCTATCCTTGATTGTGTTGAATTTTATTTTATCCCCGTTTGTGGAAAATTCCAATGATTCAAACACTTAGCTCGAATATCGGTGTAGACTCGTAATAAATCCTTAGGATTTTATTGCTCAAGATCATACCCCTTAAGGTTTTAAATGATCCTCGAGCTAAGCTTAAAATTACTTTGATGCAAGCTCAGAACGATGGGGACTTTGGGTTCGAGTTGAATGAGAACGAAGTCTCGGACTCCCATTAGCTTTTGGCCCTACATCTCTTTTAATCTGGCCCTTAGGCTATTATATATTGGCCCTTAGGCTCTTTTAAAATTCGCCCTTAGGCTCTTTAAATTGGACGTTTTGGCCTCTAAATGGCTATATAATTTTTCCCTCATTTCGGCTAAAAGACTTAGTGAAATTTTAGTTATGCCTTGGTATGTGTTTTTTTACCCGTTGGGTTTTTCGAAGGCTCGACGTATCGAAACCTTATTAGTCATTTAGTTTGTGTATAAATAATAGAATACCTCTTAAGGTTTTTCCAAAGGCTGGTGTTATCGAAGCCTTTGGATTATTCGAGGGAGGATTTATCGAAGCCCTTAGATTTTTCGGGGCCCAAATTTATCGAAGCCCCTTATATTTTGCTTTTGCCGGGGGTAGCCTGACTTAACCAGTTTTTCGATGTTTGAAGTCCTTTAATTTTATAGCGGGAGTCGGACGTCTCCGAATTGCATTATTTTGGCCATAGCCTTTATGTGACCGTAGTCTTTAGTATGGCCGTAGTCTTCGAGTTTGTCACTTGGACTTGTTTCCCGATAAGTTTTCAAACTTGTTCGAAAAGTTAGTCCCCGAGTATATTTGGCCTTGGACTTTGTTTCTAGGGGGTGCCTCTTTGAGGTTTTATGAGTCCAAATATTCGATGACTCGGATGTATTGACTATTAGTGATAGTCCCCGGGTATTTCGGGGTGCTTTGGCCCATGAGCCACTTCCCGTAGGATTGTAAGTGTAGAGCTCATGTGAAATACAAAGTGTTTTTGATATAACTAGAATGATTCTCTAAATAGTTGATACATGCGTACATGTTTTGCCGTCAAGGCTCGACTATTCTATATGGACACGGTTCATTTGACCGTTTGGCTCATTACAAAGTTCTCCTATCGAGGCCCTCTTAGGGGTGAAATATCTTTTTCAAAAATATAACCTCCGAGGGTGATGCCCCCAGTATTCGAGGTTGATCGAAAAGAAGCCTTGAATACTTGTTGAATGTTCCTTAGGTAGCATATAGGCGTTGCCTCGTTAAAAACCTTTCCGGTAAAACCTATTTGGGATAAAACCCGATCTAAGAGAAAAAGAGTGCAACGCATGCTTTCAAACCTAAGGTCGTCGAGCTGAAAGATGTCTCAATATCTCCAATCGAACATATGCAAGGAGTTAGTTTTAAATACAAATGGAAAAGGGTAGAAGGTCATACCTCAGTAGTAATATCGCTTGAGCATCGATACATTCCAATTGTTTGGTAGTTGCTCGCCTTCCATTTTGCTAAGTTTGTAGGATTCTTTCCTTACGACTCCGAGGACACGGTACGGTCCTTCCCAATTGGGACCTAGTTTCCCTTTGTTTGGGTCTCGAGTATTGAGAGTGACCTTCCTTAGGACTAAGTCCCCAACTGAAATATCGAAGGTTCATCCTTCTGTTGTAATACCTTTTGATCCTTTGTTTTTGTGCGGACATTCGAATTAATACCACCTTGCATTTTTCATCGAGTAGTTCAAGAGAAGTGTTCATAACTTCGTGATTTGAGTGCTCGGTAGCATGCTGAAACCTGACGCTAAGTTCCCCGACTTCGACTGGGATCAATGCTTCAGATCCGTATACCAAAGAAAACGGGGTCTCCCTCGTGCTCGATTTCGAAGTTGTTCGATATGCCCATAACACCTCGGGTAATACATCTCTCCATTTCCCCTTTGCATCATCTAACCTTTTCTTTAAGTTTCGAATAATGGTTTAGTTTATGGACTCGGCCTGACCATTTGCATTTGGGTGGTAAGGTGCTGATAGAATCCTTTTGATTTTATGGTCCTCAAGAAATTTTGTTACTTTGCTATCGAAGAACTGCTTTCCATTGTCACATGCTATTTTGGCGGGTATCCCGAATCGACATATTATGTGGTACCATATGAAGTTGATGACTTCTTTTTCTCATATCTTCTCGAAGGCCTACACTTCAACCCATTTTGAGAAATAGTCAGTCATAAACAAAATAAATCGAGTTTTGCCTGGCGCTGTTGGTAGGGGGACGACGATGTTCATCCCCCATTTCATTAATGGCCACGGGGATAGGACCGAATGGAGGTGTTCATCGGGCTGGTGGATCATTGGTGCAAATCTTTGGCATTTATGAAACTTTTGGACGGACTCCATGGTATCCTTTTCCATGCTATACCAATAATACCCCGCTCTGATCACCTTGCGAACCAGAGAGTCTTCACCAAAATAGTTCTCATAAGTACCCTCGTGGATTTATCGTAGTACATAATCGATATCCTCGGGTCCCAAGCACACTTCCAGTGGTCCATCGAAGGTTCTTCTATACAACGTTCCATTTTCATCGAGAGAGAACCGAGCTGCTTTGGTTCGAAGTATTTTCGACTCTTTTGGGTCCGCAGGGAGCTTCCCATGCTTCAAGTAGTCGATGTACTTATTCCTCCTGTCACACCTCCTTTTTACCTACACCCGCAAGGGCATAAGGGAGTTTTTCCAATTAAAGGACAATCGAAACAGGATTTATTATTAAAGATTTAGAGTCGCCGCTTGGGAGATTTATGGTGTCCCAAGTCACCGTTTGAATTCCGAATCGAGGAAAAGATTGACTCTGTATTACAGTCCGCGAACCAAAAATCTGAGTAAGGAATTCTGTTAACCCGGGAGAAGGTGTTAGGCATTCCCGAGTTCCGTGGTTCTAGAACGGGCGCTCAACTATTATATTCGGCTTAAATTATCTGATTTTAACAATTATGAGCCTATGTGTAAATTTTAACCTTAACCGCTTTTATTCATTTTTAAAGAAAATTGCAACGTCATTAAAACAAGTCTTGAACCACGTCACATAAATGTACCCGTGGTTTTTGGACATACTTTAATATTGTTGGGATTTGGATTTGGGTCACATAAATGCGCACCCGAGTTTAGGGAGGTAATGTTATTAAAATACGCGCCTAAAGAGACTAACGCGTTATTATTTTGGGGAAGGCCGTGAAATTCGCTAAACGGCCCGTCCCGAAATCTAAGTATTTTAATATATACAATTATCGAGGGCCCCGCAATTTATGTGTTTTGTTTAGCGAGGCTCATCCCGTTTTATTATTTTAAAGTGCAAACCTAGAGCAATCTATAGTTTTCTACTTAATTTGTCTCTAAAATAAAAGAAAGGCCCTAATTAATTTGTTACTGGACTGATGCAAACTAAGTAATATTTTTGCACCAACATCCGACCATTGGGCTCCGATGTGAGCCCAGCAGAGGGAATTTAAAACCAGATATACACCATAAAATCGGCCAAAACAGATCTTGGCCCAGGCCTAAATGAGAAAGGGGCCAAAACTGGCCTGGGCCGTGCATCAATTATCCTGAGGCTCAAACGTTTAGGGACTAGCTGTTAAGCCCTGTCTTTTACACTAAATGGAATTTCAATTTAATTAAGAACACAAATCTGATGAATCTACTACTAAAATTAACTAGCCAGTAAAATAAATTCAATGCAACATTAAACATGAGTTGGAAAGCAACTGATTTCAGATTTCATGACCCACGTAAACTGCCTATGATCACAATTTCAAACATGGTGCATACTAGTTCAAATTTCAAATTCCCTACTATGACTCATTTTTATTAAAATGCTGACTCATGAACTTTGATTAAACACTAACGTGACCACATATGAGAATTGAAACTCGAGAATTAAGGATGCATGACGAAAATGGATTGCCTAAATTAACCTTACGAATTACATATCTCATATCTACTTTTAACTTTCTGATTTCGAACCCACACACAACCACTCAAACTCAGAATTATAAATTAACTCACATCATCACTACTAAATATAAAGCTCCCATGATCAGAAGAAGTTTCACACTACTTTAACAGTATACAGCCTAATTAATCACAGCTTGAAAATACCATTTATACAGATCTAGGAAAACCAGAAATTAACTAAACTAATAGAAACTATTCTGTTAGTCCAGCATGGAATTATTACAACGAATACTCAACTAAACTCATATGCATTTCTAAATATCTAACACATACTTAATGGATCAAATGCACAAACTTATAATTAACAGTCCATCAGTACGGTTATTACAGTATAATGAAAGCAGTAAATCAACAATAGGCCTCCACTTCAACAACAATAGGCCTCCACTTCATTCATTTTCAACTGGATATTTTCATACATCGAGTTTCAGGACATGTACCTGGTATGTAGAACAGAAAAATGGGATAAGAAATCAGCAGCAACAAACAGCAAAATACAGCAGCAGAAAGCCCAACACAGTAGCTTCAACACCTCAATCCAGAAATCCCAGCAACACGGAGAAAACCAGTAAAAATGGAGAAGAAAAATAGTCCGGAAATCTCTCTTTGTTTTCTCTTTCTAGCTTTGAACTCTCTC